>NC_047125.1:8270830-8570830 GCF_902500255.1 Thalassophryne amazonica
TACCTGTGAATACCTCTCCCACGATTTTCACGAGTATCACGATTCGTGCAATTAATTGCAGCGCAAGACAGCATTTTGCGGTGCAAACAAAGCTAAATCGGCGATTATTAATCTAAATTGTGCGTGTGCTACGAGCGTCTTTTTTATATCGGCGTTCGAAGTTCTGGGGGACACAAGATAACGTTTTCTGTACTTCCGGCGGCTTCACGCCTCAGCGGCCAATCAAGGTGCAGCGATCGATCAGGCTCATTCCACCTAGTGTAGAGTTCAGGCATCTTCTGGAGAATATTTTCTATCAAATGTACCAGTGACAGACTGAACCGTGTGCAGTTGAAATCAGATGTTTAATTCGACAAAAAACTGAGATTATAAAAGTTGTGCTGCTGCTGTTGTTTTCTGCTCGCGTTTCTCCACCGGAAGTAGCTGCGCTGCCGAGACGCGGAAGAGTTCTGCAAGCTTTCACAAAACAGATATAAATACAGACGCAACGTCCGCAAAGTGTGGATCGACCCTCCAGATCTGCCTCGGAAAAAATTACTGAAATCAGAAAGAAAGAATTTCGCTGCGAGCAGGGTTCGAACCTGCGCGGGAAGATCCCATTGGATTTCAAGTCCAACGCCTTAACCACTCGGCCATCGCAGCAGACAACACACAGATTGTCAAACATGCCTCTTATTAACGCCCGAGCTGGCGGAGCTTTTACTTCAATATAAATAATATGGAATTACTAATTACTAGCTATGACATAACTAGTAGTATTTAACTGCTAACTAGCCAACGCCGATGTTCTCCCCGTCATCTTACGACAATATTCTGTTTTAAAGACAGTGTGTACATGAAAATCTTTACTTTTTTAAATTGAAAAGACACTTATTACTGTATTTTTATGTAAATACCAAACTTACGTGGGTTTTATTCGGTGAGGAGGTTAACTCGACGGGTGAGGGGTTAAAGTTCGGGTAAAGAGAGAGATGCAGTTGCGCGGTGAAGCTCCACAAATTTTCCCGCCACTAAATGTACTGTTCAGTTCTTCCTATCCAACAAATGTACCCTTCAATAAATGGACTGTTCAGTTCTTCCTATCCAACAAATGTACCCTTCAATAAATGGACTGTTCAGTTCTTCCTATCCAACAAATGTACCCTTCAATAAATGGACTGTTCAGTTCTTCCTATCCAACAAATGTACCCTTCAATAAATGCACTGTTCAGTTCTTCCTATCCAACAAATGTACCCTTCAATAAATGGACTGTTCAGTTCTTCCTATCCAACAAATGTACCCTTCAATAAATGTACTGTTCAGTTCTTCCTATCCAACAAATGTACCCTTCAATAAATGGACTGTTCAGTTCTTCCTATCCAACAAATGTACCCTTCAATAAATGCACTGTTCAGTTCTTCCTATCCAACAAATGTACCCTTCAATAAATGGACTGTTCAGTTCTTCCTATCCAACAAATGTACCCTTCAATAAATGCACTGTTCAGTTCTTCCTATCCAACAAATGTACCCTTCAATAAATGGACTGTTCAGTTCTTCCTATCCAACAAATGTACCCTTCAATAAATGCACTGTTCAGTTCTTCCTATCCAACAAATGTACCCTTCAATAAATGGACTGTTCAATTCTTCCTATCCAGGTCCTGACAATGTCCTAACACTTCCGAAGAGTTCCTAACAATGTCCTGTACCCTTCACTAAATGGACTGTTGAGTTGGACTTTGTTAGGACCTGATTAGGAAACAATTGAGCAGTCCATTTAGTGGATAAAAATACAGTAATAAGTGTCTTTTCAGTTTAAAAAGTTGAAAAGTTGGATAATGCCAGAAAGTTACAAATGTTGGCAATGCCACACAGTCATGCAACCGGTAGAAGAAGGGAGACATTTCCCTCCATACGTAAGTATTTTTGGTTATTGTTTGTACATTATCCATGGCTTTTGGGCAACATAAGGATTATTAACTGATAAATAAAGGATTATTAACCTACTGTGAGGTTAATAATTTGTTTATTATATGGCTATTATATATATATATAAACACAAACTTACAGTATCACCTGAATATGAAAGCTGCTGACGGCTCGTAGTCCAACTTGTTCGCTTCACCTCCATGAAGAACTTGCTAACAGATGTTCTGGTCGTTACCTGGTTAGCTTTCAATCAGTGACACTGTTAGATATTTGGGTGATTCTTAGACTACGGGCACTTATTATGTCCTTTGATCATAATGTATGAAAAACAGAAAAAAGGGGAAATTTCACACTTTTATAGTTATCTTTACAATGAAAGTGTGTTAAGAAATTTGTTCTAGTAGTCTATGATGACTTTTTCACCTTTTTTCAGCATCACCCAGACTTTTGATCTTCAATGATAAAAATGAATGGTAAAGAAACGTTTTTTCTAATGTTTTAAAATATCTCTGAATAAAATATCAGTAAAATAATCAAAACATAATTGGGGTATTCAATGTCATACAACTGTTGTGATTTTTTTAAACAAAATGTAGTTGTCCCACACTATTGCCGTAATTTCCACCACAACACTAATGTCCCTTTAAACAGTTTGTATGAAAGATTGTTTGGGTAGTTTCTATGGAGATAAACAGTGACATCAGAGCACATGTATATAGCGCCAAATTACAACAAACAGTTGCCCCAAGGCGCTTTATATTGTAAGGCAACGGTGTGGTGGAAATTACATTTACAAGGCCAATAGTGCCCGTAGTTAAAGAATCACCCATTTATGGAGTACGTTCATGTCCAACTTGCTTTTTCTAATTGTGTTTTTAGTTTCTGGTTTGTAAAGAAAATATGCATTTCGGATATGGGAAAATATCCAACCGGTAATTAGCCAATCAGCGCGCACGTAGCTGTGGCTGATATTTCCCCGTACAGACCTCACTTGGTTAATGTTCCTTTAGTATTCCATATACGAGGTCTGTCAATAAAGTAACGGCCCTTTTTATTTTTTTCAAAAACTATATGGATTTCATTTATATGTTTTTACGTCAGACATGCTTGAACCCTCGTGCGCATGCGTGAGTTTTTCCACGCCTGTCGGTTACGTCATTCACCTGTGAGCACGCCTTGGGAAGGAGTGGTCCCGCCCCCTCATCGGATTTTCATTGTCTGGAAATGGCGGAATGAAAAGGACTTTTTTTCCATCAGAATTTTTTCAGAAGCTGTTAGAGACTGGCACCTGGAAACCATTTGAAAAATTTATCTGGCTTTCGGTGAAAATTTTACGGGCTTCACAGAGAATAAGGACTGTTACTACAGCCTTAAGGACCCCTTTAAGGATGCTCGGCGCACCGCGCTCCGAGCTACGACGACGTGGCACAAGCCACCGGACCATTTCTAAACGGATGACTCTGTGGATACGAGACCATCGTGTGCTCTTTCTCTGGGTTATCACAAGAGCTGGACATCAGCCATTTTCCGGCAGACTTCACTTTTAACAAGAGGTTTTTGTCATGGAAAGCCATGCGGAGGCTTCGCGCGTAAAGACCGATTCGCTTTGGAAGCGAGACAACGGAACACCTCCATTTCGGCGTGTCAGAGGACAAGTTTGGACATGCCTATCTCGGCTTTCAATGCTTACCAGTCCAGTAAGTATCAGTGAAATTGTGGAGAGCTGGACATGTCCAAACTTGTCCTCTGACATGCCAAAACGGAGGTGTTCCGTTGTCTCGCTTCCAAAGTGAATCAGTCTTTACGTGCAAAGCCTCCGCGCGGCTTTCCATGACAAAATCTCTTGTTAAAAGTGAAATCTGCGGAAAATGGCTGATGTCCAGCTCTTGTGATAACCAGAGAAAGAGCACACGACGGTCTCGGATCCACAGAGCCATCCGTTTAGAAATGTGGTGGCTTGTGCCGCGTCGTCGCAGCTCGGAGCGCGGTGCGCCGAGCGTCCTTAAGGCTGTAGTAACAGTCCTTATTCTCTGTGAAGCCCGTAAAATTTTCACCGAAAGCCAGATAAATTTTTCGAATGGTTTCCAGCTGCCAGTTTCTAACAGCTTCTGAAAAAATTCTGATGGAAAAAAGTCCTTTTCATTCCGCCATTTCCAGACAATGAAAATCCGACGAGGGGGCGGGACCACTCCTTCCCAAGGCGTGCTCACAGGCGAATGATGTAACCGACAGGCGTGGAAAAACTCACGCATGCGCACGAGGGTTCAAGCATGTCTGATGTAAAAACATATGAATGAAATCCATATAGTTTTTGAAAAAAATAAAAAGGACCGTTACTTTATTGACAGACCTCGTATACATATACAGTATATATATATATATATATATATATATATATATACATACAGTGAGGAAAATAAGTATTTGAACACCCTGTAATTTTGCAAGTTATCCCACTTAGAAATCATGGAGGGGTCTGAAATTTTCATCTTAGGTGCATGTCCACTGTGAGAGACATCTTAAAAAAAAAAAATAAAAATAAAAATCCAGAAATCTGCTGCAAATAAGTATTTCAACACCTGTGAAAATCAATGTTAATATTTGGTACAGTAGCCTTTGTTTGTAAATACAGAGGTCAAACATTTCCTATAATTTTTCCACCCGGTTTGCACACACTGCAGCAGAGATTTTGGCCCATTCCTCCACACAGATCTTCTCTAGATCAGCCAGGTTACTGGGCTGTCACTGAGAAACACGGAGTTTGAGCTCCCTCCAAAGATTTTCTATTGGGTTTATGTCTGGAGACTGGCTAGACCACTCCAGAACCTTGATATACTTCTTACGGAGCCGCTCCTTGGTTATCCCGGCTGTGTGCTTCGGGACATTGTCATGTTTGAAGACCCATCCATGACTCATCTTCAATGCTCTAACTGAGGGAAGGAGGTTGTTCCCCAAAATCTCGCAATACATGACCCCGGTCATCCTCTCCTTAATACAGTGCAGTCGTTCTGTCCCACATGCAGAAAAACACCCCCAAAGCATGATGCTTCCACCCCCATGCTTCACAGTAGGGACTGTGTTTTTGGGATGGTACTCAGCATTCTTCTTCCTCCAAGCACGGCGAGTGGAATTAAGACCAAAAAGTTATATTTTGGTCTCATCTGACCCCATAACTTTCTCCCATGACTCCTCTGGATCATCCAAATGGTTGTGGGCAAACTTAAGACGGGCCTGGACATGTGCTGGTTTAAGCAGGAGAACCTTCCGTGCCATGCATGATTTTAACCCATGGTGTCTTAGTGTATTACCCACAGTAACCTTGGAAACAGTGGTGCCAGCTCTCTTCAGGTCATTGACCAGCTCCTCCTGTGCAGTTCTGGGATGATTCCTCACCTTTCTTAGAATCAGTGATACGCCACGAGGTGGGATCGTGCATGGAGCCCCAGTCAAAGCTGAATTAAATCAGCACAACACGAAAATGGATTTACCTTGTGAAATTAATTAATGCTGCCTGTGTACCCAGTCTGGATTGTGTGTATTGTGACATTATGTCTGCAGAATTTGGAAGCTGGAACACGTTGGATCTGTGTAAACTTTCAACACTAACTTGATTAGTCTTGATTGATTACATTATAACATGTTCAACTTCAACTTCTGTACCTTGATACTGCCTGGCAGTGCCTGGAATAACGTGACTCATGAATGATCATCTGCAAAGGAATTGGTTGAAGCTGGAACAGATCGGATCTGTGCAAACTTTCAACACCAATATTTTGGAATGTGTGGGTGCCAGGGTAAGTTTAATACTTTCCTTACGTAACTGAATTTTACTACTCAATATCCAGCTAAGAACGGTATTTTAACACATATTTTGCAAGCTTTTCCATGTGTTTTTTTTTTTTGCTTCCACATTGAAAATGCACACGAAAACATGCATATTTTATATATATATATATATATATATATATACACACACACACACGTTTATCTATCTGCCTTTGACCTTCAATGACCTTGATAGTTGTCAAAATGAAGCCTTTAAGGCCATTTCCAGGGTCGACCTTCAGCCACATACCATGTTTGGTGGAAATTGGCCCAAGGCCATGGGAGAAGTGGAACAAATGCTGAAATTATGGCCGGCCTGTAAAGTGGCTCCACGTTTTTCAGACACATTCAACACTCTGCTAGAGTTAATGTTTGAAACACTACAGAGTTGGGCTTCCCAATCACAGGGCCCTGGACCCATGTTTGGCTCACCTCCCCTTTATTTTGGCCTGACATGGCATTCGGAAAACCATCTGCAAATTAATAAACTACTCTTTCAGATTTAAGAGGACTGTGTTTATTATACAGAACTTTTATTTAGCATTAAGGATGTTCATTTTCTATCACATATACATTTAACTGAGCATGATTCTTGGAGCTGCTCCCATTTTGTGAGGGGGTCACCACATAGGATCTGGTATTGATCCATACTGCTCATAACATATGGAACTGTCAGGTATGTAACTGTATGTACTGTATATAGTTCACATAATTTTTTTGTGGCCCACAGCCTGACAGCCAGAAGAATCCGTAGCCCTTCAAATAAGAGGATTTGGACACCTCTAACACTGTTCGAATTTAAAGTCGAAATACTTGAGCACTGATTGTGGGAATACCACAACTAGAAGACTGATGTAAGACTTCAGCAAGTCCCAACACCTGATACTCTTAAAAATAATGAAATGAATGATGAATGGTAATGAAACATTTTTCGAACATTTTTCTGTTTTAAAATATCTCTGAATAAAATATCAGTAAAATAATCAAAACATAATTGGGGTATTCAATGTCATACAACTGTTGTGATTTTTTTAAACAAAATGTAGCTGTCCCACACTATTGCCGTAATTTCCACCACAACACTGTAATGTCCCTTTAAACAGTTTGTATGAAAGATTGTTTGGGTAGTTTCTATAGAGATAAACAGTGACATCAGAGCACATGTATATAGCGCCAAATCACAACAAACAGTTGCCCCAAGGCGCTTTATATTGTAAGATAATGGTGTGGTGGAAATTACATTTACAAGGCCAATAGTGCCCGTAGTTAAAGATTCACCCAGATTTTTCGCTCACATAGGATTAAATGTCCCATCCAATGACAATGTATTTCCTTTAAAAACCCCTTGCATGTGGAACCGGAGTCATTTCTGTGATTAAAAGTCCGACTGTTTATTTTTTTCACACCGTTCTGACATGGACCCACAGCCTGACATGCATCTGTTAAATCAGACACAGCAAAAGGCTGTAATTTGACACTTTTCTGCTTTCACCTTTCCTCTCTTATTTTAATAGTTTTGCAGTGCGCACACTGATTACATTTCAGGATCACATACATTTGGCAGAAAAGTCTGCAAATTTACACTGCGGAGTGGGGAAAAAGAGGAAATTGTACAACTTACTTTTGAATTAGAGGTGATGATTGCAGAAAGAAAAGCTTGATGAGAGTCAAATGAATCCATATTAAAGCATAATCCAGTGACAAAGAACTTTAAAACTGCCACGCACGTGACAGTTTTAAAGTGTCACGTGCGTAACTCCGTGTCATATGTTGCATGACACAGAGTTACAGAGCTGGTGAAGCGTAAATCAGGCTTTGAATTAATTAAGTACCTTTACCTCAGAGATCTCAAACTCGTTCCAGAAAGGGCCGAGAGGGTGCAGGTTTTCTTTGCGACCCTCTGGAATGAGTTTGAAACCTCTGCTGTACCTGGATGTGTTGGTGTATGTGGTTAAATGATAACAAAATATGTTGAAAACATAAAAGGTTCATTCAGTAGTTCAGCACATTTTGCCCCAAAATGGCACCATGTTCTCAGCTGACGCTACTCTCTGAATAAAGGGACCCTACTACAGCCTATCCCAGCAGTCATAGAATCAATCATAGGTAAGACATGGTGTATAATTATGATGCTGTGTGGATTGAGAGAAAATGAACTCAAACTTGTGCCCCAGTTCTTGATTTTGAAAGTCATTACTGATGTATGCTGTACACACACTGCACCCTGACAAAAGAACAGTCCGCAGCAATTAAAAGCCAAAAATTGCCAAGACATTTATGCCCGTGACAAGTATACTGTATGTAAACTTCCAAACATAACTGTACATGTATATTAGTGTGTATTCTGAGGTATTGCATTATAGACATACTGTAAGCACGATTCTCAGTGAACTTCATGACAATAATGTAGAGATAATATGTTTACTTATGCACACACTTCCCAAACGTGAGAAGTACAACTCAGTCAGAACGGTACACATTAAATCTCTTTGCTGTAGTCCGAAGCCTTGCAAGGTTAAGAATAATAATACAAATTTTCTGGTTCTGTCCATTTATCTGGATTTGCCAGGCATAACCTTTAAAACAAGTTTCAGCAAAATTGGTACAGTAGAAAGACTCCACATTATCCAATGTTAAAATCTTTGTCTTTTGAGTGATCCTGCCGACACCGCAACACATAAGTGGATGGAAACAACCTTGGTGATGAAGGCAACAGTACCATGTGAGATACATAAAGTGTACATACCCTCAGACACGTGTAACATACACAACCTGAACAGTTTAATACTAGTGAATCTAGAGGTGGTTTCCTTGTGGAATTCCAGTTAGAGTTTTACTTCAGCTTCCCTCAAACAGTTTCCACCTGGAAGACTAACACCACAAACATATTTTAACAAACAAGAGCACCGAGGTAAATAAATCTCAGCTTTGAGCTTCATCCTTAAAGATGAAGAAAACATCATGGAGGATGGTAGGACAGCATGTTTGGGGGAATAATGCTCAAGGGGAACACTGGGTGAACCAAAAAATGGTTCCTTCACAGCATTTATAGCAGTGCTCCTCAGCCCTGGTCCTCAGAGCCTCCCAGCACTGCACATTTTCCTGCTGTAATTTCAGCTCCCTTCAGTCAGGTGTTGTTGACCTGTTAAGAACTCAAAGTCAAGACTCTGCTTGTCCAAGGCTGGATTCACTAAATGTAACGGAGGTCAGCAGGTGTCGTTGTGCATATGAAGTTAGTCAATGGTACTCCCAACAGCTCAAAAGGATTCTCTGGTCACAAGGCGAGGCACTGGGTTTTTAGCCTTCTAGTTAGAGAGAGAGTCCGATTTCCATGCCGAGGATGATGGGCTTCTGTTGGCTTCACCGGGCATTGATCTCTGATGGGGACTGGGCAGGTTTTAGGCACTGTGTAAAGCAAGAAATCTGAGCCCACGATCCACTGTCAGAAAAGGGTGGATTGTCTCCTCTGGGTCAGGGGAGAGTTCCTGCCCCAAGTAGAAGAGTTCAAGTATCTTGGGGTCTTGTTAAGATGGAGCATGAGATTGACAGGCAGATTGGGGCTGCATCTGAGGTCCTGCAGACACTGTACCAGACCATCATTACAAAGAAAGAGCTGAGACAGCAGGTGAGACTCTTCATTTACCAGTCATTTTATGCTCCTATCCTCATCTCTGGTCATGACGTCCAACTGGGAGGAGGCCCTGGGGAAGACCCACTAAACACTGGAGGGATTATATTTCCCAGCTGGCTTGGGAACACCTTGGGTTCCCCCAGGGGGTTAGAGGACTTGGCTGGTTATAGAGCAGTGTGAGATGAGCTGCTTGGTCTGCTGCTACCATGACCAAGACTGAGATAAGTGGAAGAAAATAAAGGGATGTCCAAGGTTTTTGAACAACAACAACAAAGTGATTTTCTGTAGTCAGTCAGGTCAGCGGGAGCATGTGCTGGTGCCACGTGTTGCTGCGCCCACCATACTATAGACAGGAGATTATCCTAAGGGCTTTTTGGGTGGTCAAATCCAAAACCATGTGACCACCAGACCTTTGGTTTGAGAAGCTTTGTTGCGCACAGTTACGAGGACCCCATCAGCTGAAGAAGGCTAAGGGGACATCCACATTTCACCTTGGTACAGCACGATGATCACGTTCAAGAGGGGGGGATGGACCAGTTGTCTGCCTGGGTGGCTGCCATCTACAAGCCCAATTCCAGTGAAATTGGGACACTGTAAAATGTGAATAAAAACAGAATATAATAATTTGCAAATCTTCTTCCACCTATAATTCAGTTGAATACACCACAAAGACAAGATATTTAATGTTCAAACTGATAAACATTGTTTTTTTGCAAATATTTGCTCATTTTGAAATGGATGCCTGCAACATGTTTCAAAAAAGCTGGGACAGTGGTATGTTTACCACTGTGTTACATCACTTTTCCTTCTAACAACACTCAATAAGCGTCTGGGAACTGAGGACATGAATTGTTGAAGCTTTGTAGGTGGAATTCTTTCCCATTTTTGCTTGATGTACGACTTCAGTTGTTCAACAGTCTGGGGTCTCTGTTGTCGTATTTTGCGCTTCATAATGCGCCACACATTTTCAATGGGCGACAGGTCTGGACTGCAGGCAGGCCAGTCTAGTACCCGCACTCTTTTACCAAGAAGCCACGCTGTTGTAACACATGCAGAATGTGGCTTGGCATTGTCTTGCTGAAATAAGCAGGGACGTCCCTGAAAAAAATGTTGCTTGGATGGCAGCATGTGTTGCTCCAAAACCTGGATGTACCTTTCAGCATTCATGGTGCCATCACAGATGTGCAAGTTGCCCATGCCATGGGCACTAACACACCCCCATACCATCACAGATGCTGGCTTTTGAACTTTACGCTGGTAACAATCTGGATGGTCTTTTGCCTCTTTTGTCCGGAGGGCACGACATCCATGATTTCCAAAAACAATTTGAAATGTGGACTCATCAGACCACAGCACACTTTTCCACTTTGCGTCTGTCCATTTCAAATGAGCTCAGGGCCTAGAGAAGGCGGCGGTATTTCTAAATGTTGGTTGTTGTATGGCTTTCACTTTGCATGGTAGAGTTTTAACTTGCACTTGTAGATGTAGTGACGAACTGTGTTAACTGACAATGGTTTTCTGAAGTGTTCCTGAGCCCACATGGTAAGATCCTTTACACAATGATGTTGGTTTTTAATGCAGTGCCACCTGAGGGATAGAAGGTCACGGGCATTCAATGTTGGTTTTCGGCCTTGCCGCTTACATGTAGAAAGTTCTCCAGATTCTCAGAATCTTCTGATTATATTATGGACTGAAGATGATGGGATCCCTAAATTCCTTGCAATTGAACATTGAGAAACATTGTTCTTAAACTGTTGAACTATTTTTTCACGCAGTTGTTCACAAAGTGGTGATCCTCACCCCATCTTTGCTCCTTTTATACCCAATCATGACACTCACCTGTTTCCAATTAACCTGTTCACCTGTGGAATGTTCCAAACAGGTGTTCTTTGAGCATTTATCAACTTTCCAAGTCTTTTGTTGCCCTTGTCCCATCTTTTTTGAAATGTGTTGCAGGCATCCATTTCAAAATGAGCAAATATTTGCACAAAAACAAAAAAGTTTATCAGTTTGAACATTAAATATCTTGTCTTTGTGGTGTATTCAACTGAATATATGTTGAAGAGGATTTGCAAATCATTGTATTGTGTTTTTATTTACATTTCATACAATGTCCCAACTTCATTGGAATTGGGGTTGTAGGACCTAAGATGATTCTGTGGTGTGGTAGATGCAGCAACACATAAATGATTGCATGCTTCCTGACCTGACCTGAGACTCTTGTGGGCTGACGTAGGGAGTGACTGAAAATGAGCAGTGCTGGTGGCCTGTGGTGCTTGGGATGAGAAACTGATTCACAGCAGTGATCACAGGTACTGACAGAGGTGTCAAATCCAGCTTCAGAAAGTAAAAGTCCAGCCACATATTTGTTCCATCTTCCCAATAAACCAGCTGATTGTAATTAGTTCAGCTCTTCAGGCAGGTGGATGAGCTAATTATTGCGATCACCTGCTTTAGGTGCACAGGTAGAAGCAACACATGGGAGGGTTTTTACTTTAAGCCGGATTTGACATCTCTGGGTACTGATGGTTATGAAAGATATCTACAACATCTACCTTCCGTACAATCAATGTCAGGTTTAATCACAAAATTGTATGGATCACTTCCACCTGTCAGTTACTTAAACTTAACATGTTCACATTAAAGTACCTCATAACAGAAGCACATGCAGAATAGGTCTTACTGTAAGAGTGGTCAACCAAACCAACAATGTAAAATCAGTGTTATACAAGTACCCTTAGTTGGATAAGTTCTTAGAATGTCTGGAATTTGTTCTGGGATCCTACAGGTTATCTGCTTTCACGTGACTAATAGGCAAATGAGCTGAAGTACGTGCGAACACATGCTTTTCCATGTAAAAGGCAGTTGTCCTTTCATATCTTGTGGAAACAGAGCATGCAATTCAGCTCCACAATCTCGCCGCACCCATGAATGTTTCCTGGTGCGTCAAGAGCTTCAGACTTAAAAAAAAAAAAAAAAAAAAAAAAAAAAATCACACATAAAAGCAAATCATCCAAAATAGTCGAAGTGGAAGCTGAGTCGAGTACCATTTTGTTTTCAAGTCTGTCTGTTCCTCATTTGTAAATAACAATGTCAGTTTTCAGTTTATTATGTACCTGCTGTAAGAGGAAAAAAAAAAAATTTTGGAGGTCAAAGACGGACTATCTCAGTCTGTGTTTTCCAGTCTCTGGTATTAAGGTCCGATTACCTTTCAAAAGCCACCTTCCATCCCAGTCTCTCTCCCCCTCCTCTGCTGCTTCTCTTATTACCAGCCTTTCTCCTGTCCTGGACAAATCTTTTTTCCCATAAGACTCAACGGCTGGTATAATGAGTCCTAAGTTCTGCTGTCCTTGGACCGGCTGACCCCGTGGAAACTGCTTAGCATCCAGCAGATCTTTATACTGGATCTCTGGTCTAATCATCCTCAGACAGGCTGTCCGGGTGCTGTTGTCCAGCCCCTGTTGCAGCTCGTATCCAAGTATCTTCACTAATCCACTCTGGAAAGGCCGGATGGTTTTGTCTTGAATCCGGAAAGCCTCCACAGGTTTCCCACCATCCTTCAGACACACGCGGGCCAGATCGTCTCGACGCATCCTGAGAAGAGCCACTTCCTCTTCCATTTGGGCATGTCCAAACCTGTCAATTTCTTCCCAAAAGGTCTGGTTGAAAGCTTTATACAAGTACCAATCTAAAGCATTCCACTCTTGCAATTTCACTCGCTGTTGATCAGTGAGCAACAGATTGGGGGGCGTCTTTCCTTGTGTGTGCCCACCTGTAATACTGACACCTGCTGTTGCTGCTGCTTTGCTCATCCAGCTCCCACCAATTCCCACAAAGCCTTTTGGCTTCTGCTGTCGGGCATTGAGGCTAAATGAGACCACAGCATCCAGTGGCCAGCAGAGTGCATGCCTCAGCAGGATCATGGACTGGTCAAAATACTCCGACACCAGTATCAGCTTGAATGTCTGACGAATCATGTCCACACCGTGTTGAGCTAGAGCTATGGAGAAATTGGCATTGTGGTCCATACCAAAATCAAACCACAGCAAGTTGTGGGCATAGTGGTTGTTGCGAAGACGAGGGTCATAAAATTTGTTAGGGTCATCTGCAAATTCACCCAAGCTTTTGGCTTTCCGAAAGGCAGGGGCAACGTCTTTGTAATACGCAAAAGAGGACTCAGCCAAAGCTACCGGATCCCTTACGATGGAGAAGTAGAAAGTGTCAGGAGGCATCACCTTTTCCACCTGCAAGATAGAAGAACAGAAATGAACTATAAATTATTTAACCATGGTTTTGCTCAGGATATCAGAGAATGTAAAAGTGAAGGTTGAGCATGTTTTGATTCTGTGATCTTACATATTTCGACTGAAACATTATTTTATTGATACACCTGTTTTACAAGTACATAATTCAGAATGTCTTCACAAATCAGTGCAAAAGAATCAATTTTGTACAACCAGAGTATTTTCTAAAATGTTCAAAGTTACACTAAACAATGTTTTCAAAGAGTGAATTTCAATTTATTTATTTAAATTAAATTTATTTATAAAGTGCCAAATTACAGCATAATCACCCCAAGGTACTTAACAAGGGTAAGGTATAACCTTACCAATCCCCCTGAGCAAGCACTTAGGTGACAGTGGTAAGAAATAACTCCCTCTGGCATTTTTTGAGGAAGAAAACTCAAGCAGACCAGATTCAGAGGGGTGACCGAGTGCTTAGGCCATTCTAACAACAACAGAGATCAAATAAACCAAGTACAACAAAGAATTATCAAACATGTAGATCATCAATAAACAAGCTCAATTATAGATCGTTGTAAATTGTCACATATGCATCCCCGCGGGTGAGTCTTTGGCTCAACAAGCAATAAACTGAATTTAAATATAGTGCCAAATCACAATATAAGTCACCTCAAGGTGCTACATGTGAGTAAGTTTAAGCTCACCCACCCCCTGAGCAAGCGCACTGCCAACAGTGGAAAGAAAAAAACTCCTTCAGGTGTTTTGATTACATGAAAAAAATTCAAGCAGACTAGAACCAGTAGGGTGACCATCTGCTTTGGCCATACTCTCACACACACACTCATCTTCAACTGCTTCATCCAATTAAGGGCCGCGGGGGGCTGGAGCCTATCCCAGCAGTCAGAGCGTGAGGCGGGGTACACCCTGGACAGGACACCAGTCTGTCGCAGGGCCACACATAGACAAACACATTCACACCTGCACACACACCTATGGACAATTTAAAGTGGCCAATCCACCTAACCTGTGTGTCTTTAGATGTGGGAGGAAGCCGGAGCACCCAGAGAGAACCCACGCACACATGGAGAGAATGCACAAACTCCACACAGAAAGGCCACAGGTGGGAATCGAACCCATGACCTTCTCGCTGTGAGGCAACAGTGCTAACCACTGTCACTGTGCTGCCCGCTTTGGCCATACTATGATACACAAAATAACAAAGACAACCCCAAATCAGAAAACCTTGGGAACCCAAGATATTGCAACACATTCCAGAAAAGATGGGATGGTAAATTTCAGGTGTTATTTTTGTCCCATTCTTCCTACAAACAAGAAGGTGTGCAAGTGTACGGGGTCACAGTTGCATTTTTATGCCTCAAAATTCTCCTCCCATTCTCCATTGGGGACAGGTCAGCACCGCAGATAGAGTACTCCAGTACCTGCATCTTCTTCTGCTGTAGCCATGCCTTTGTAATGTGTGCATCTTCTTGTAAAATGCATGGATGTCTCTGGGAAAGATGTCACTTTGAAGGCAGCATATGTTCCTCTTAAATCTCAATGTACTTTTCTGCATTAATGCAGCCGTCTAAAGAGTATAAATTACCTTTGCCAAGGGCATTGACACAAGCCCATTCTATGACACACCCCGACATTCAGACTGGATGGTCTTCTTAGTTTTGGTTTGGAGCACATGGTGTCCCTTCCTTCAAAAAAAAAAAAAAAAAATCTGCAATACTGATTTGTCTGACCACAATATATGTTTCCAATGTGTGATGGTCCAATCCAGATGCCTTCAAACCCAGAGAAGACAATGGCTTGTTTTTTGCACAGGAAAGTTTTAAGTGGCAATTGTGAATGTGTATTGTATTGCAAATGTTTCCCAAAATAATCCCTTGCCCATGTGATTCCATCAGCTATTGATGAATGATGGGTCTTGATGCAGTTCCTTCTGAGGGATCAGAGATCACTGCTGCTCAGTTTACGCTTGCTTCCTTTCCCTTTACACACTGAACTTCCTCCAGATTCCTTGAATTATTTAGCGACAATAGGCACTGTAGACAGAGAACTATGCACATCTCTTCCAGTCTTTCTTTGAGAAACATTTTTTTCAAGTATTTCAAGAATTTTCTCCTGCATTTGTTTATAAACCAGAGATCCTCTGCCTGTCTTTGCTCCTCAGCATTAAGTGGCTCTTGCTTTTGTACGAAAATGTAATTACAATCATGCAAAGATGTCACCTGTTTGAAATGTATGTATTTTGTTTAAACCCCATTACTAGCCCTAAACTACCCAATCCCAAATTTTATGGGAATGCGCTGCAGGTTTGAAAGTGCAAGAATGGATGCACTTTAACAAATAAATGGTAAATGGACTGCATTTATATAGCGGTTTCCATTTGCATCAGATGCTCAAAGCGCTTTACAAATAATGCCTCACATTCACCCCGATGTCAGGGTGCTGCCATACAAGGTGCTCACTACACACTGGGAGGAATAGGGGATTAAAGACCTTGCCCAAGGGCCCTTGGGTGAATCTTTAACTACGGCCACTATTGGCCTTGTAAATGTAATTTCCACCACACCATTGCCTTACAATATAAAGTGCCTTGGGGCAACTGTTTGTTGTGATTTGGCGCTATATACATGTGCTCTGATGTCACTGTTTATCTCCATAGAAACTACCCAAACAATCTTTCATACAAACTGTTTAAAGGGACATTACAGTGTTGTGGTGGAAATTACGGCAATAGTGTGGGACAACTACATTTTGTTTAAAAAAAATCACAACAGTTGTATGACATTGAATACCCCAATGATGTTTTGATTATTTTACTGATATTTTATTCAGAGATGTTTTAAAACATTAGAAAAAAAACGTCTTTTTAACCGTTCATTTTTATCATTGAAGATCAAAAGTCGGTGTGGGACAAGTACAAAACGGCAATATTTGCATATAATGATGCTGAAAAAGTCATCATAGACTACTAGAACAAATTTCTTAAAACACTTTCATTGTAAAGATAACTAAAAGTGTGAAATTTCCCCTTTTTTTCTGTTTTTCATACAATATGATCAAAGGACATAAGTGCCCGTAGTCTAAGAATCACCCCCTTAGTGATTTTCCTATCAGGTTGGGATTTGAACTGAGGATCTTCTGGTCTCAAGCCCAACGCCTTAACCACTAGATCATCACCTGCCACAAATGAAATGAAGTTGACGATACAAAACATGAATTATCTTCGGTTCATACAGTGAACATCTGCACTGGAAGAGAAGTCATAGTCAATGTAATATTCTTCAGTTTTGTGTTTGCTGTTTGTTTCAATATTGTTTTCAATATTTGTTTTCAATATGTCCCAAAAAACCAAAGTGGAATAAAATCAAATGTACTGGCATCTGTTTGATGGTTTTGAATGGCATCCACAAACAGAAATACTCAATTGTGCTTAATTGTTAGTCACATGACCTAAAATACCTAATGAATGTTGGTTTTACTGTATTAAAAGGGGACAATTGTTTCCAGTTTTTTCTTTAAAATGGTGAAGACAAAGGTGCTGTCTGAGAGCATCTGAAATGCTATAATTTAAAAAAAATTCAGTGTACAAGGAAATCACCAAATATTTTTAAATCCCTGTGCCAAGAAATTGCAAATTTATCAAAAAGTTTCACAGTCATAAAAGTTTAAAGTTGCATCCAAGCTGTGACACCAAGAGTGCAGTGCAAAGGTTGGAGAAGAGACCATGTGAGACGTCCAAAGAGCTCCTGGCTGACCTGGACTAATCCTGATTGATGGTTTCAGTCCATACCAAACCCCACTACACCAAGTTGGAGTCCATGGGCAGATGCCAAGAAGAAGAAAGAAATATATACAAAGACAAGACTAATGTTTGCAAACTCTTTCAATGATAAGCTGAAGTCTTTCTCAGCTAACGTTCTATGGACATTTGAACCCAAAAGTAGAGCTGCTGCCACCTGTAGAACTGGAGATACTGAATACATCACATGAACAATGACATTATTCAAAATCTTAATTTCAGATAACCAACTCTGAGACAAAGGTCTTGAGTCTTTAAGCAGCACAACATCGTAATCTTGATTGTGTAGACCCTTTTTTAACTCAGCCTACTGTCGATGGTGAAGCAGCAGCGTAACGTTATGTTACCTGATCATCAGTTGCCGACATCTGAGCGTTCCCACATTATCATCACAAATGACTTACACACAAGCAGGGTGATGGAGGAGAAAAATTATTTAGGCCATTTACACCTTGAAGCTTTTTTCATGTAACAACTGTGCACATTGTTTCTGCAGCTCCCCCTGATGGTCACAATTAAAAATACACGTGGAGAAGGCAGCTCAATGTCACACTTTATTTTCGGGCTCCGGACAATGACAACACAAAGCACACATCCAAAATTACAAAAAAATGTCGGAAAACGAAAGGATGTACTGTTTGTCACTGGTCATTATGTCCTGACAAAAAGCACACTGAAAACCTTTGGCGGGAGCTGAAAACAACCATTACAAAAAATGCCCAGTGTAAATTTAATAGGTTGAATGCAGAGCAATGGAAAATGTCAGAAAATGCTAATAGACGGGTTTTAAAAAAAAAATCAAGATGCTACGAAAACAATACTCACTCACTCACTCATCATCAACCGCTTACTCCAATTAAGGGTCACGGGTGGCTGAAGCCTATCCCAGCAGTCATAGGGAGTGAAGCGGGGTACACCCTGGACAGGACGCCAGTCTGTCGCAGGGCCACATATACAGTGCATCCAGAAAGTATTCACATCCACATATTTAAATTTTACAGCCTTGTTCCAAAATGGATGAGATTTTTTTTTCCTCAAAATTCTACACACAATACCCCATAATGACAATGTGAAAAAAGGTATTTTGAGATTTTTGGAAATTTATTAAAAATAAAAAAAAACTAACAAATCACATGTACATTAAGTATTCACAGTCTTTCACATGCAGCTCAAAATTGAGCTCTGACGCATCCTGTTTCCACTGATCATCCTTGAGAACAGCTTAACTGGAAACCACCTGGGGTAAATTCAGGTGATTGGACATGAATTGGAAAGGCACACACCTGTCTACATATAAGGTCCCACAGTTGTGCATGTCACAGCAGAAACCAAGCATGAAGTTAAAGGAACTGTCTGTAGACCTCAGAGACAGGATTGTCCTGAGGCACAAATCTGGGAAAGCGCACAGAAATATTTCTGCTGCTTTGAGGTCCCAATGAGCACATTAGCCTCCATTATCCATAAATGGAAGAAGTTGAGAACCACCAGGACTCTTCCTAGAGCTGGCCGCCCGTCTAAACTGAGCGATCGGACATTAATCAGGGAGGTTACCAAGACCGCTCTGTCACTCTGTCAGAGCTTCAGCATTCCTCTGTGGAGAGAGGAGAACCTTCCAGAAGGACAATTTTCTCTGCAGCAATCCACCAATCAGGCCTGTATGGTAGAGTGGTCAGACGGAAGTCACTCCTTAGTCAAAGGCACATGACAGCCCACCTGGAGTTTGACAAAAAGCACCTGAAGGACTCTCAGACCATGAGAAACAAAATTCTCTGGTCTGATGAGACAAAGATTGAACTCTGGTGTGAATGCCAGGCGTCATGTTTGGAGGAAACCAGTCACCATCCCTACAGTGAGGCATGGTGGTGGCAGCATCATGCTGTGGGGATGTTTTTCAGCAAGAGAAACTGGGAGACTAGTCAGGATGGGGGGAAAGATGAATGCAGCAATGGACAGAGACATCCTGGATAAAAACCTGCTCCAGAGCGCTCTTGACCTCAGACTGGGGTGACAGTTCATCTTTCAGCAGGACAATGACCCCTAAGCACACAGCCAATCAAAGGAGTGGCTTCAGGACAACTCTGTGAATGTCCTTGAGTGGCCCAGCCAGAAACCAGACCTGAATCTGATTGATCATCTCTGGAGAGATCTGAAAATGTCTGTGCACTGACGCTCCACATCCAACCTGATGGAGCTTGAGAGGTGCTGCAGAGAGGAATGAGCAAAACTGCCCAAAGATAGGAGCACCAAGCTTGTTGCATCATATTCAAGAAGACTTGAGGCTGTAACTGCTGCCAAAGGTGCATCAACAAAGTACTGAGCAAACGGTGTGAATATAGTGGAACCCTTCATTAGTGGCCGCTCGTGAGAGCGGCCATCCTGCATAGACAGCCACATTTCTACTGCAACTGTCTTTCTATTGATTTTACCCCTCAAACGGGGCCAGCGGTCCACTCAAAAGGATGAAAATCCTCTCAACAACGGCCACTCTACAGGAATTCCCAATGGAAGCTTTCCCGAGAACGTGAGCTCACAAGATTACTCCAGTAAACAAATGAACAAAGAAAAATGGCTCCCCTTGGCAAAATTCCCACATCTCAATAAAGAAAAGCTTTAACGTTTGAAGAAAAAGTGAAAGTCATTCGTTTGAATGAGAAAGGAGAAGGTTCCTGAAAGTCAGCTGTTTATTTCAGTGTTCGTAAAATGCAGATCAACAACATTCATACAAACGCGATGATGCACTACAGGAAGAAACTCTTCCATCATGTCCTGATGGTAATGGATGATATTTCCAAGACATCAGATGTTGCCAGGCAAGTTAAAGATTTTATATGCTTAACTGTTTTGTGGACTTGTTTTGATTTTATATCACTTTTGTGATTTTAAAGGATATAATTCTTGTGCTGTGATGTTTTGAGCTGAGCTTGAGTGGAAGACTGCTGCTGAAATGCTGCTGCCAGACTTCTGACGCGAAGCAGAAGGTTTGATCATATTACGCCAGTTCTGGAATCCCTTCACTGGCTTCCGGTCTCCTTGAGATCGGATTTTAAGGTATTACTATTGGCCTATAAGATTGTTCATGGACTGGCGCCCCCCTATCTGGCCGGCCTGGTTGAGTCCTATGTGCCGGCAAGGGCTCTGCATTCACAGGGTGCAGGACTACTGTGTGTCCCGAGGGTGAAGAAAAGGTCAGCGGGTTACAGAGCTTTTTATCACCAGCTCCAGCTCTGTGGAATGATCTGCCTGCACAAATACGACAGTCGGACTCTGTGGAGACTTTTAAAGCCAGGTTGAAGACACATCTCTTCTCCCTGTTTTATCATTAGTATTTTATTGTCTTTTTTTTAGACTTTTTATTTGACTTCTTTTAATTTTTATGATTACATTTTTATTGTATTTTAATCTTATTTCATTTTATTCTGCTTTTAAATGCTTGTGAAGCGCCTTGAGGCGATTACTCGTGATTTGGAGCTATATAAATCACTAAATTATTATTATTATAATAAGACATGGTTTGTCTCTGACTGTAGTCAATAAATCGGTGATGTTTTTCCACAAACTTCATGCTTGTAGCAATATGTTATCGAGTACTGTACACATGCTGGACTTTGTCCCCCCCTCAACAAAGGCCACCTCTCTGATATGGTCACTTTAAATCTGCAGTTCGGATGACCTTAATGGGGGGGGGGGGGAAGAAACACTGTACTTATGTACATGTCATTTCTTAGTTTTTTATTTTTAGTAAATTTGCAAAAAAAAATTTTCATATTGTCATTATGGGGTGTTGTGAGTAGAATTTTGAGGGAAAAATGAATTTACTCCATTTTTGAATAAGGCTGTAAAATAACAAAATGTGGAAAAAGTGAAGCGCTGTGAATAGTTTCCGGATGCACTGTAGACAAACAAATGTATTCACACCCACAGACAATTTAAAGTTGCCAATCCACCTGCAGGTCTTTTGGATGTGGGAGGAAGTCAGAGCACCTGGAAGGAACCCACACAAATATGGGGAGAACATGAAAACTCCACACAGAAAGACCACAGGTGGGAACCGATTCAGTGACCTTCTTGCTGTGAAGCGACAGTGCTAACCACTAATCCACTGTGCTGCCTACAAGAACAATACATAAATAAATAAATAAAAAAGATGAGAGGTTGTGTCATTGTTGATAAAGGACCTGCAAGCAAATGATAGTAATGGGTGACATATATTGTACCCGGGGTACAATTTGTGTTTGCATTATTTCAATATATGAAACTGATTCCCAGCTTTTTTCCCCATAATACCTCCCTGATTGCCCATCTTCTTGAAACGGGCTCAGTGAAATGAATAATTGAGAGCAAATTATACCACAATCATATGACCTCAATAAATTTAACATTTTGTCAACTCACATCCAAAAACACACAAATAACATGTGACAACAGTCCCAGAGTCAGTACGGCCCACAAGCTCCTTTATGATGGTGATGTCAGCTGGTCACGCCAAATCAGATCTGATTTGGTTCAATTAATGTCACACAGATGCAGTGTGTAATGAGGGGAATATAAAAGTAACTTTAATATTTGGGGGACATCGACCGCGTTTTCACGCATTAGCTATAAAACCATTGACACATGGACACTTTCAGCTTTAATTTTTGGATTAAAAAAAAAAAAAAAAAAAAAAAAAAAGAGTGAAAGGTGTAAGAAGTATAATTACATCTTTGGGGATGTCCCGATCAGGTGTGTTTGCCCCAACAATAATCAGACTCTTAATATTGTGTGAATACAGACTCCCAGTCCGACGCTTGTATTTTGTGAAATACTGTGACTGCATGTTTGTGACTAACAACTCTGCCATGCATTAAGAAAAACAAAAAAAGAACAAAAAAAACCCTTTAAATCCATACTTAATATTTATTTTTTTTAAATTTACTTTATGTCTCTTCAGTTTCATCTCAGTGCCAGAACTATAGTAGTAAAACTATGACACTCAGAATAATAATGACTGAGTTTCAAAAAATACATTCATTGTTATTATTATTATTGTTGTTGTTGCTATTATTACTCAAACAAGGAGGGGGTGGGCCCATTCCACCTCGTGTCCCTCTGGCTACGCACCTGTACTGTCTCAGTAAACAGATATAATGAGGGAAACTTTTAGGGCGTGTTTGTTTGTTTTATTTGTTTTTGTGGAAATTGCTAACCAGACTGACTGGTAAGAAAGCTCTTTCACATACTCCATCCATCAGAAACAGATTTTTTTTTTTTTTTTTTGTAAAATTTGCACGGTGGCAGCATCATCGGGAAGCACTGACTGATGGACTGACGTATAACACACACACCGTGTTCCACTGACAAGGAGGTGGTCTTTAAATCATTCAATCATTCCCCCTTTCTCTTTTGACCTTTATGGTACATTAATGTTTACTAAATCTCGATACAGATCAGTGTCAGGAAATGTTTTATGAGGAAACACCTGAATTAAAAACTGCTCAACAAGACTAGATGATGTCATTTGGGGAAATAACACATCCTCCTGGTGAGTGACATTCCCCCAGCGAGGTGTTTGTTCCACCCACTGAGACCACCTCGCAGACGCCCGTGTTATGCCGAGTTCCACCCAACTCCACAAAAAAGGAAGGACAGTGGAAAGTGTCACTTTGAAGCCTGTTGGAGACTTCCAGTCAGACAGACATGGCTCATCATGCACTGTGCGCCACTCTGGGGTGCATAGTATTCAAAATCTCTGACATTTTCAAAGAAAACCTTTGCCATCACTGCAAAATCTATGATATAATAAATATATCTTAAATATTCCTCTCCGTGTGACGCAATCGAGCGAGCACCAAAACAAAGTGAAGCAAATGTAGTAGAATCTATTTTTTAGTGAGAATTATTTATTTTATTTACCAAGAGTAGGCCTAGTAAGTAATGCTTTGGGTTCCTGTTTGACCTTTTAATAAAAGTCTCTGCAATTTTCTAAGAAAAACATACAATCTATTATATAATAAACTAGACAATTACCCGCCCCAGAGCTGAAATGAAAACTTCATCTTCACCAACAAAGCTATCACCTCCTACCTACCCCGGATTCCAGAGAATTGTAAGGGCAGAGAAAACGTCCTCAAGAAGAGACAGCTACTGTTGTCACTACTACTACTACTAGTGAATTACTATTACGAGCCGCCTTGAGGCAGCTTTGTTGTGATTTGGCACTATATAAATGAGATAAATAAATTAAATTAAAATTGCTATTATGCTACTGCTACTTGCAAAATGAAGAGATAAAACGTTCAAAGGAAAAAGGGAGAGACTAGAAAAGCAAGACACCATTTTTGAAGATGATGACGCAACACAAAAGTGTCTCTCCCCTTATCTACTACTATTACTACTATTACTACTAAAGTGCTCAAAAGCCTGTGTCACTCCCTGTATGCCAAAGTATATGTGTGCTAAGTTTGGATGAACTCCGAGGTGTTGTTGGACAGGAGAGGGACATTTACAGTCTCAGTATATTATCAGTTATCAAGTTGTTCACCAATGAATATGGCTTTATACACGTGTATGGTTTTCTTCAGGGTGTATAAAGCCATATTCATTGGTGAACAACTTGATAATGATTTTATCATATACGAGGTCTGTTAGAAAACTATCCGACCTTTTTATATTTTTAAAAACTATATGGATTTGAATCATGTGCGCTTGCATCAGCCAAGCTTGAACCTTCGTGCACATGCGTGAGTTTTTTCACGCCTGTCGGTTGCGTCATTCGCCTGTGGGCAGGCTTTGAGTGAGCACTGGTCCACCCCCCTCGTCGGATTTTAATTGTTAGGAAAATGGCTGAGCAACTGGAGTAGCGCTGAATCAAATTTTTCCAGAAACTGTGAGAGACAGCCAGGTGGAAACCATTCGGAAGATTCAGACAGCTTTCGGTGAGGATACTATCGGCGTCACACAGATTAAGGAGCATTACAACCGGATTAAAGATGGCCCACAGCAGTGGAGGGTGCGCCGCACTCCGAGCGGCCATCGACAGGCTGAAACTACCAGAGAAATTGCAGAAGAGGTGGACATCAGCACTTTTGCGGCACATTCCACTGTTACAGGAGATTTTGTAATGAAAGACGTGTGGAGGAATTCGCGCATTGGGACGGAGCCGCAATGGCGCACAACAAAAGCACATCTGTGTTGAAACCATTCGGAAGATTCAGATGGCTTTCGGTGGGTTTTCAGTCGAGTGAGTATCCAAGAAATTGTTTAACAGCTGGACATGTCACAACTTGTCCTGTGAGACTTCCAACACAGATGTGCTTTTTGTTGTGCGCCATTGAGGCTCCGTGCCGACGCGCGAATTCCTCCGCATGTCTTTCATTACAAAATCTCCTGTAACAGTGGAATGTGCCGCAAAAGTGCTGATGTCCACCTCTTCTGCAATTTCTCTGGTAGTCAGACGACGTCCCGGATCAACACAGCTTTCACTTTGGAAATGATCTGGTCGTTTCAGCCTGTCGATGGGCGCTCGGAGCGCGGTGCGCCCTCCACCACTGTATGCCATCTTTAATCCGGTTGTAATGATCCTTAATTTGTGTGATGCCCACAGTATCCTCACCGAAAGCTGTCTGAATCTTCCGAATGGTTTCCACCTGGCTGTCTCTCACAGTTTCTGGAAAAATTTGATTCAGCGCTGCTCCAATCGCTCAGCCATTTCCCTGACAATGAAAATCCGACGAGGAGGGTGGACCAGTGCTCACTCAAAGCCTGCCCACAGGCGAATGACGCAACCGACAGGCATGAAAAAACTCACGCATGCACATGAAGGTTCAAGCTTGGGTGATGCAAGTGCACATGATTCAAATCCATATAGTTTAAAAAAAAATAAAATAAGAAGGTCGGATAGTTTTCTAACAGACCTCGTACAGTGGTCCCTCGTTTATCAATCAATCAATCAATTTTTTTATATAGCGCCAAGTCACAACAAACAGTTGCCCCAAGGCGCTTTATATTGTAAGGCAAGGCCATACAATAATTATGTAAAACCCCAACGGTCAAAACGACCCCCTGTGAGCAAGCACTTGGCTACAGTGCGAAGGGAAAAACTCCCTTTTAACAGGAAGAAACCTCCAGCAGAACCAGGCTCAGGGAGGGGCAGTCTTCTGCTGGGACTGGTTGGGGCTGAGGGAGAGAACCAGGAAAAAGACATGCTGTGGAGGGGAGCAGAGATCGATCACTAATGATTAAATGCAGAGTGGTGCATACAGAGCAAAAAGAGAAAGAAACAGTGCATCATGGGAACCCCCCAGCAGTCTACGTCTATAGCAGCATAACTAAGGGATGGTTCAGGGTCACCTGATCCAGCCCTAACTATAAGCTTTAGCAAAAAGGAAAGTTTTAAGCCTAATCTTAAAAGTAGAGAGGGTGTCTGTCTCCCTGATCTGAATTGGGAGCTGGTTCCACAGGAGAGGAGGCTGAAAGCTGAAGGCTCTGCCTCCCATTCTACTCTTACAAACCCTAGGAACTACAAGTAAGCCTGCAGTCTGAGAGCGAAGCGCTCTATTGGGGTGATATGGTACTACGAGGTCCCTAAGATAAGATGGGACCTGATTATTCAAAACCTTATAAGTAAGAAGAAGAATTTTAAATTCTATTCTAGAATTAACAGGAAGCCAATGAAGAGAGGCCAATATGGGTGAGATATGCTCTCTCCTTCTAGTCCCCGTCAGTACTCTAGCTGCAGCATTTTGAATTAACTGAAGGCTTTTTAGGGAACTTTTAGGACAACCTGATAATAATGAATTACAATAGTCCAGCCTAGAGGAAATAAATGCATGAATTAGTTTTTCAGCATCACTCTGAGACAAGACCTTTCTGATTTTAGAGATATTGCGTAAATGCAAAAAAGCAGTCCTACATATTTGTTTAATATGCGCTTTGAATGACATATCCTGATCAAAAATGACTCCAAGATTTCTCACAGTATTACTAGAGGTCAGGGTAATGCCATCCAGAGTAAGGATCTGGTTAGACACCATGTTTCTAAGATTTGTGGGGCCAAGTACAATAACTTCAGTTTTATCTGAGTTTAAAAGCAGGAAATTAGAGGTCATCCATGTCTTTATGTCTGTAAGACAATCCTGCAGTTTAGCTAATTGGTGTGTGTCCTCTGGCTTCATGGATAGATAAAGCTGGGTATCATCTGCGTAACAATGAAAATTTAAGCAATACCGTCTAATAATACTGCCTAAGGGAAGCATGTATAAAGTGAATAAAATTGGTCCTAGCACAGAACCTTGTGGAACTCCATAATTAACTTTAGTCTGTGAAGAAGATTCCCCATTTACATGAACAAATTGTAATCTATTAGACAAATATGATTCAAACCACCGCAGCGCAGTGCCTTTAATACCTATGGCATGCTCTAATCTCTGTAATAAAATTTTATGGTCAACAGTATCAAAAGCAGCACTGAGGTCTAACAGAACAAGCACAGAGATGAGTCCACTGTCCGAGGCCATAAGAAGATCATTTGTAACCTTCACTAATGCTGTTTCTGTACTATGATGAATTCTAAAACCTGACTGAAACTCTTCAAATAGACCATTCCTCTGCAGATGATCAGTTAGCTGTTTTACAACTACCCTTTCAAGAATTTTTGAGAGAAAAGGAAGGTTGGAGATTGGCCTATAATTAGCTAAGATAGCTGGGTCAAGTGATGGCTTTTTAAGTAATGGTTTAATTACTGCCACCTTAAAAGCCTGTGGTACATAGCCAACTAACAAAGATAGATTGATCATATTTAAGATCGAAGCATTAAATAATGGTAGGGCTTCCTTGAGCAGCCTGGTAGGAATGGGGTCTAATAAACATGTTGATGGTTTGGATGAAGTAACTAATGAAAATAACTCAGACAGAACAATCGGAGAGAAAGAGTCTAACCAAATACCGGCATCACTGAAAGCAGCCAAAGATAACGATACGTCTTTGGGATGGTTATGAGTAATTTTTTCTCTAATAGTTAAAATTTTGTTAGCAAAGAAAGTCATGAAGTCATTACTAGTTAAAGTTAATGGAATACTCAGCTCAATAGAGCTCTGACTCTGTCAGCCTGGCTACAGTGCTGAAAAGAAACCTGGGGTTGTTCTTATTTTCTTCAATTAGTGATGAGTAGAAAGATGTCCTAGCTTTACGGAGGGCTTTTTTATAGAGCAACAGACTCTTTTTCCAGGCTAAGTGAAGATCTTCTAAATTAGTGAAACGCCATTTCCTCTCCAACTTACGGGTTATCTGCTTTAAGCTACGAGTTTGTGAGTTATACCACGGAGTCAGACACTTCTGATTTAAAGCTCTCTTTTTCAGAGGAGCTACAGCATCCAAAGTTGTCTTCAATGAGGATGTAAAACTATTGACGAGATACTCTATCTCCCTTACAGAGTTTAGGTAGCTACTCTGCACTGTGTTGGTATATGGCATTAGAGAACATAAAGAAGGAATCATATCCTTAAACCTAGTTACAGCGCTTTCTGAAAGACTTCTAGTGTAATGAAACTTATTCCCCACTGCTGGGTAGTCCATCAGAGTAAATGTAAATGTTATTAAGAAATGATCAGACAGAAGGGAGTTTTCAGGGAATACTGTTAAGTCTTCTATTTCCATACCATAAGTCAGAACAAGATCTAAGATATGATTAAAGTGGTTTGGCTTTTTGAGCAAAGCCAATAGAGTCTAATAATAGATTAAATGCAGTGTTGAGGCTGTCATTCTCAGCATCTGTGTGGATGTTAAAATCGCCCACTATAATTATCTTATCTGAGCTAAGCACTAAGTCAGACAAAAGGTCTGAAAATTCACAGAGAAACTCACAGTAACGACCAGGTGGATGATAGATAATAACAAATAAAACTGTTTTTTGGGACTTCCAATTTGGATGGACAAGACTAAGAGACAAGCTTTCAAATGAATTAAGGCTCTGTCTGGGTTTTTGATTAATTAATAAGCTGGAATGGAAGATTGCTGCTAATCCTCCGCCCCGGCCCGTGCTACGAGCATTCTGACAGTTAGTGTGACTCGGGGGTGTTGACTCATTTAAACTAACATATTCATCCTGCTGTAACCAGGTTTCTGTTAGGCAGAATAAATCAATATGTTGATCAATTATTATATCATTTACTAACAGGGACTTAGAAGAGAGAGACCTAATGTTTAATAGACCACATTTAACTGTTTTAGTCTGTGGTGCAGTTGAAGGTGCTATATTATTTTTTCTTTTTGAATTTTTATGCTTAAATAGATTTTTGCTGGTTATTGGTAGTCTGGGAGCAGACACCGTCTCTACGGGGATGGGGTAATGAGGGGATGGCAGGGGGAGAGAAGCTGCAGAGAGGTGTGTAAGACTATCGCGGGAGTTACATTCTAAAAATATCCTGCGATAGGTGAAATCCGCGAAGTAGTCAGCGTTATTTTTTACAATTATTATAGATGTTTTAAGGCTGTAAAACCCCTCACTACACACTTTATACACTTTCCTCAAACAGGCATTAACATTTTCTGTCTTTTCTCTCCTGTGTAAACACTCAAAGTTCAAACCTTTGTAGAAAAAAAATAGAACGTTTTCCTATAAATAATTATAATGGCTTTTAGAACTAACAAATTTAATTTTAACGATCAACCTACGAGGTTGGACACGTAAGAAATTATTAATAGTGACTCACCAGTATTTCACAGTTCCTCTGACCGCGCCTCTTCGCTGTGGCGCCACTCCGCTGTCCGGATTGGCTGATTACTCGGGTGGTATGAAAAATATTACCCGTCCACGAAAAGGGTGTATTGCTATTTATTCTTTAGTGTTTTATCCAATCATATTGGCGTATCATTTATAGGTATATGATAAAGATAGATACATCTTAAATATTCCTCTTACATCTTTGGATTTGGCCACCAATACCCCCCCCCCCCCCCCCCATCATTTTAAAAGACTCACCTCAGGCTTGTTGAATCTCATGTGATTTCCCATGATGTGGAACTCTACGGCTCTGGCCCCTCGGTAACCTTTGACCCTGTGAGCGTTGAAAGGAAGCGGATAGCCCAGCTGGTAGCCCAGCGGCAGAGCAAAGCGCAGGTTCCGCTCTTCTCCAAAGCGGTACATCACATTGAGGACGGTGCTGCTGGCAGTCTTGTGAGTCTTGAGGAACATGATGCGAGTGTGCGGTTGACAGGGTCCCAGCGATGGCCCCTGGGCGTCAGGGGAGGAGAAGACGGATCGAGCAGGCAGCTGAACACTGCTAAAGGAAAGAAGAAGTATGAGATCATTAGATGATATTTAAACGTGAACGTTTTTATGGACCTACAGCATCATGCTGTAAATTCACTCTGAATCAAGGAAGAAATTGGAGCAGGTTTGTAAAGGCTTGACATGTTTCCTTTTAAATTACAACGAATTTCCTGATTTTAGAAGTAACCACTTTAAGGACGCAGTGCAAAAGAGCCAAGACTCCCCTGCTTTGTGGAGTTGCTGAGTTTAGTCGCCCTGCAACAGACTGGCAGCCTGTCCAGGGTGTACCCCGGCTCTTGTCTGATGACCGCTGGGATAGGTTCTAGCCCCCCATGACCCTTAACTGGAGTAAGCAGGAATAGAAAATGGATTGCTGGATGTGCAACAACATACACCCAGAATATAAAGTCTAGGAGCATGAGCCACTTCCACCACACCACTGAACCACCTCGATGGCAACCCCCAAGGTCTACCCTTACTTCTCAAAAGTAACCTTCAACTCTATCTGTTGCAATCAGGTGACATGTGGGTGACCCCTTGATCTTCTCCTGCCACTGGAGTCCTCAAAGCTGAGGCAACTGTGAGCTGGATCAGAGCTAGGCAGGCAGAGTATGGATCTTTAGTATGGATCTGTACCCACGTTTGTATTCTGTGCCTTCTGTGTTCATGTTATCATTGGTTTTGTTTCTTCTATCTTTGTATTTGTTCACTCTTGATCACTCAGTCACTCCAGTCTTAGTTTGAGTGTTTATTTATTCTGGTTACTGGTTTTGTTTCATGTCAGTTATTTTCTGCTCAGTTTGTAGTCTGATTCGTCATGTATTTATCGGTTATTGCATTTTATTTTTATACTTTAATCTGTATCAGTTCCTGTTCTAGTTTCGATTATAATCATAGATCTTCTTGTTTCCCGCTGTTTGGATTAGTCACATTTTCCCCTTTTGTTTTGCTCACGCATTATTACTTGTCTGGAACACGTCACGTTATTCATTGTTAGTTTTTCTGTCACTTACTTTACTTGCTTTGCACTGTCGGTTTTTCAGCCACTTAGTTATCTTGCCCCTGTTCACTTTGCTTTTGTCTAACTGCACTCTCTTGCACTTACCTTTGTAACCAACCAGCTGCCATTAATTTTTAGTCACAGTGGCCATTTTACAGCAAAACCAGACATGTGGTCACAATACTGGCAGCTCGGCGATAAATGGTTTTATGTAAATGCAAAGCGATGTGACATGGTGACTGCCAATCGGTGAAGGGCAGCATCAAGGCAGCGTGACATGCACTGGTTGGTTGCTCGGACAAAATTATCCAAGATGGCAAGAATATGCTTCCAGACAGCTATGCATAAATGTAGTATGTTTGTTATTTTTTTCTCTTATATATTGCAAACTTTAGTGATACGTGAGCACTTGTAAATCTAAAAACCAAGCCAACCATGTAGGAAAAGCTCATAGTGACACTGTTGGGTTTCCCCGTCCATTATATTCTATCACTAACGAGAAATAACCACAAGCTGGCCACGCCCTGGGAACGCCCACTGAGCAACAAACACCAACTGCTTGGTGCCTTCACTTGTAGCTAATCTGACCACAGGGTCCAAGATGTAGAGAAAGAAGAAGGAACGCATCCGATCAAGAGTCATGGATGAAAACAGTCAAAGTTCAGGAAATCTTTAGGTATGATGTGTCATAAATCTCCTACACATTTCAGGTGGACACACTTGTACACTCGTCACAAGTTCAGTGACTGTCTGGATGTGACGTATGGAAGCACACCCAGATGTTCCCAGATGTGGGAACACTTTATGTCTTCTGTAATGAAAACCTGCTCGCCATGAAAAAGTGAGAAAACAAAGAGATTCAGAAAGAAAAATGATCCTGACTGAGAAAAGAAAAGTGAGTGAAAAGTTCCACTAAAAGCACAAAATTATTACTAGGTGACGCAATAAAATTGCACAGAAATAAGGACAGATGATGCAATCAGGGTGTTCTCTTCTGAAAAGGTTTTACTGTTGTCCTTATTCTCTTTTTGTTTCTCGTGCTGGTGGAGCGTACGAGAGTAGAAACCTTAAGTCTGTTCTGTTATTAAACCGCTTTAAAGCTACACGCTGCCAGAAGACCCCCCGGGACACTTGGGCTTAGATTTAATTTTTAACAAAGTCTTTATGTTCCCCTCAACCACGAAGCTGTGACTCCTGAAGCAAAACAGATGCAAGCTGTTGTCTGACCAGTCAGTTTGTTCTGCACGTGTTTATGTGCTCCTTCATGCATGCTCTCATTTTTTCAGGACAGCCTAGCCTGTGCACACATTTCTTAATAATCCATATCATCTTTCACATATTGTACAACGGCAACTTAAAGCTACATTATGGAGGATTTAGTGTCCTCTAGTGGCGAGGATGTAGAGTGCCATCATCTGCATTGATTTTGTTTCCTTTCATGTTTTCGCTTCCTTGACAATGATGATTTATGTTCCCATGCCTTCTCTTCTGATAAGCAATAAGATCCTCCATCTCACAAACAAATCAGGGTCTTGAGGCCATGTTGGACGTACAGCATAGTCAGTATCTCTACCTCTTTGGGCTACTGTGGTGGTGGAATATGGCGGCTTCCGTGAAGGGGCCTACGCCTATCTAGATATGAAGGGGTCATTCTAAGATGATGGTTCCATTTCTGCAAATAAAGGAGCACCACAACCCTTTTTCTCTTCTTTCCTTCTCTTCTGCTCCAGGATAGCTGGAGCAGCAGCCCTTTCCAAGGGCAGCAGCACACTGGGCTTCTTCCTGACAGAAATTCATTTCCATATTCTCGAAATCCATCTTCTACAGGCAAGTCTTCTGATCTCCATCTTCCACAGTGGTCAGGAGAAATTTGAATGCTGTGGAAGGTTTGCTCACTCTTTTTATAGGGTTGGGTCCAGTAATAGGTTGGGTCACTTCCAAGACTCACCTGACACTCACCTGATATTTTACCAGGAGTCGGCAAAAGGTCCCAAATATTCCCGAAGAGTGGCAAATAGTTGCTAATCATCGCAAACCCTGTCGCTAACATTCACTAACGTTCGCCAACTGTCTTTCTCAAACATTCACGAGAATGTTGCTAATTGTTACTAAACATTGCTAAATGTGGCTAATGACTGGCAAACCTTGATTTTCCAGAAATTGCAACATTCATCAGCATTCTCCGCTCCATGAGATACTAACTTTAAAGTAGAGCTCACCAACCTCCAACTGTCGGACTTGACTAAAAAAAAACATGGTCCCAACAAAACGGTTCTCAATTGAAACAATGGAAAGAATTTCAACACTCCCCCAAGAAGGAAGGCAAACATAGAATGTGGCTCAGGATATTGTTCTCAGTCTACAGCATCCAAAATCTAGTGCAAGTACAAGAAACAATAAGAAGGGAAAACATGAGCAAAGCAAAGCAACGTGACTGGAAAGTACAAAATGCACAACAAATGAAAATCAAATGAGCTGAAAAAGGAGTTGGTGTTTGTGAAGGTAGTGGAAATGAACGGTTTAACTATACTGAATGAATTACAGCAACACACCTACATAGAAGAAGGCAAGATTACAGCCAGCTAAAGACTGAATGAAAGCAACATTCACTGACATATCACAAATCTGAGAAGAAAAAAAAAAACGGATCACTATTATTTTGGCCAAAATTTATATCATTATTTGACAGTAGCACATTGCCCGTGGGGATCCATGGGCTCTAGATTGGGTAGTGTTTATATAATAGGCAGCTAACATTTTTCAAGGGTGGTAATAAATTATGCAAAGTTTCTATTTTGAGTTGGTATGGCATGTGAGTCCAGAATGTTTTTTGGAATCTTAGACTTTAAACCTCAAGTTGTTAGAAGAAGAACCCTTTTATTTCCTGATAATTATGTGTTTTTTTTAAAATGGTAATTTATTGACTTATGTTCTTTTTATCATATACATACTATTATTACTACTACTTCTCTTTTGTTATTTAATTTTTAAATGGACCACAATGGAAGACAATTATATTATGTTCTTACATTGAACTTACTAAATAAAAGCATGCAAGCACACTTTTAATATATAGATGATTTATCGCCCCCTGCTGGATGGTATGTGAGTCCAGAATGTAATTTGTCAACATCCATTTTTCAGTGCTGTTAGCTCATATCTGTAGTTTCTCCAAAAGTATTAGTCCTATCAATGATCTCTTTTGGCGGCGTTCATCCTTGACCCAAAATATGTAAGCATACCAAACAGCAAATGTCAGCTCTCCACAGTTTCTCCGTGACTGAAGTTGCACACACACAGAGCTTTTTGTCTTTTCTGCATTACAGCGCAAGCATGTGTTTTTATTTTTACACATCCACAAACAGAGACGGTGGCAGAAGACATGAAATGCACAATACTTTTCACTCATGGTAATGGCAGCCTGACACTTAACCCACTCGTGGTAATGGCAACATGACACTTAACTAAACTGACTAAACCAACTGAACTACAAAAACACAATAAATCAATAACACTAACACCAACCACCTGGACAGGAAGGGACAAAGCAGGCTGTACTTCCTGAGAAGGCTGCAGTCATTAAACATCTGCAGCGAACTCCTGTGGATGTTCTATCAGTCAGTGATAGCCAGTGTCCTCTTTTACACCGTGGTGTGCTGGGGGGCAGCACATCCAAGGAGGACACATCCAGGCTGTACAAAATGATCAGGCAGGCTGGCTTCGTGGTTGGCATGAAGCTGGACTCTCTGGTGACAGTGGCAGAGAAGAGAAGAGAAGACTGGACAAACTACTGAGCATTATGGATGATGGCAGTTACAAAAGAGGCTCCTCATCAACCAGAAGAGCCTCTTCAGCCACAGACTGCTCCTTCCCAAGTGCAGGACCAACAGACTGAAAACTCCTTTGTCCCTCAGGCCATCAAACTGTACAACTCCTCACTCAGGAGTAGGAGGAGTAACAGGAAGACAGAGGATGGGCCGGAGAGGAACAGTAGTAGCCAGTAAACCAGTAGTGAGCAGTATTTCTGGTATTTATATTTGCAAATTATTTTTTAACTTTCACATTTCATACTCTGTGTGCTTCTTACCCTGTGTGCTGCTGGAACCTCCATGTCCCTCAGGGAGTCTTCCCAAGGGATTAACCCATTTTGCCCCACTGGCAACAATTGCTGCTGATGTGTATCACTGTCATTTTCTACTCACAATAAAAAAAAAATCTCAAAAAGGTACAAATACAACTTTTTCCCACTTATAAAAAAAATGTGGGCATAAACAAGTTCATAAAATTCTATATAATCTAATTTAATTTAATTTAAACTAACATGAACCACAATAACAACATTTAAAACCCCAAAAACCCTGAACTCCCATGGTGCATTGCAGCACAACATCCATAAGCATACCAAACGGCAAATGTCAGCTCTCCCCAGTGTGTCTGTGATCAAAGCCCCCCCCACACACACACAGAGGCCACTTGGCTATTAGAATATAGATAATGATTCACTTTTGAAGCATCTTGACTTTACTGGAATTAAAAGTGGATTTTCTTTAAACAAAACAGGTGATTTGGGTGCAGGTATTAAAACTGTGATTGGCATGTTGCCTCATTGACCGCAGCACCGCCATGGTCGTTAACGTCACAAAGCTACTGATGCCTGCTAATTAGTGCTAACATACAAATTAAATCATACTAACATTTCACTCAAGAGAAGTCTGGATGACAGACCTTTCTGATGGTCTGTTAGTACAATTAACTGCAGTGAGATTTTTGAAATAAAATGCCCAGAAAAGACAAATACGGATGAGTCCACAGCAGCTAGTGGCCACCCGCTAACCTAGCAGAGACTGCCAAAGGCTGCTGACTGGATTTAATCACACACAGGAAAAGGAGAGCAGCACTGCAAAATGGAATACAGAAAACAATTATTTACCTATATTACATTATTGTTATGGAAGCCAAAATTAAAATAAAAATTTGATGAATCATTCAGCCAGGACTGAATCACTAGCTTGACAGTCACTCCGCAGGTGTACATTAAAACTCTCAACAGTTTGCTTCTTCCACTGACTGAAAATAAGTAACTTTCAGGATGATAATAAGCAAACAGAGTTCACATTTTTCTACAGGAATGGCATCAACTGACTGACAAGGCCAGCAAACATTCCAGTGTCAAAGACTGAGATTACCTCATGCCAGTTTCATTGATTTCACAATACATTGTGCTGCTCGCGTTCACTTGCCAGAGGCATTTCTGGCGTTGACATGGACATTAGCATGGATTGCAATCATGGCAACGAGACTAGATGTTTAACAAATGGGAATGGGGGATTTTCAAGTTGTCGCTAGACAGCACCTACGTGCATGCGTGATGACGTCACAACTCTGTCTGGTTAGGGAGACACGGTTTTGTTCAACAACAAGAACTGTCAAGAAACTTTCTCGTGTGTGGTTGGAGTTGTGTGGAGGTAGGAATAGCCTTTTGAATGAACAGCGACATCAGTCGCACAAAGAAATCAAATAATAGTGAAAACATGTTCATTGTCCCCAGAATGTTGGTATTTTGGTCGTTGAACTTTCTTAGCAATGAAGCCCAGGTCACACGGCACTAACAAAGGACACTGAAGCGAAACAAAACAATAAATCTGCAGGTTTGTCTTCACAAAAACGCGTGCGCATAGCCATTTGTGTGTGCGCGCACAGCCTCTCCAGCAAGAGACGGCATGCGAACGTGCGTAAACAGTAATAGTAGTTGATAAAACGTTCTTGCCACTATTGTTTCTGTATGATAATGTTGCTCTTCGTCCCACACATGGACAAGTCACGTTCAGCTCGTCGGATCTTTAGTTATTGATACGTTCAGATATTGTCAATGTTTGTGCAAGACGTCGAACTTGGGAGGTTGGACAAAGTTGGACAACGCTGATGGTACAGGAACTACGCAAACGATGAGGAACCGTCAAGACAGAAAGCAAAACGTATTATGGATGAATTGAAGCTGTCATTGGGGTTTGTTCACATTTTTTAACAGTTTGAGAAAGGAACTAAGCTGGACAATGGTTAAATGATGTCTCTGAAAGTCAATGGAAGTCCAGATTTCTTGTTTTATTTTGGCTTCAGTGTCCTTCTAGTACTGTGTGACCGGGACTTTACATCGACATTCACACAACTGCAGCACTCCTTCTCATTCCTTGTGGGTTAACAGCAACAATGACAACAAAATGACTTACTCAAACGGCGTGGAATTCACCTCCAGTGGCCATTTCACTCCCTGGAAATCTGAGTGCTGAGCTGGTGTTTCTAATGATGCGAGAGACTCCCTAACTGGAAGTCTCGGTTTCAAGATGGCAGCGCAACTTGAAAACTGTCCATTTTGGCTTCCATGACAATAATGTAATGGAGGTAAGTTTGGTCATCCGTGGGGAGCTCGGAGTAGAGTCGCTGCTCCTTCGCGTTGAAAGGAGCCAGCTGAGGTGGTTCGGGCATCTGGTAAGGATGCCTCCTGGGTGCCTCCCAAGGGAGGTGTTCCAGGCACGTCCATCTGGGAGGAGACCCCGGGGAAGACCCAGGACTAGGTGGAGAGATTATATCTCCACAATGGCCTGGGAACACCTCAGGATCCTACAGTCAGAGGTGGTCAATGTGGCCCGGGAAAGGGAAGTCTGGGGTCCCCTGCTGGAGCTGTTGCCCCCGTGACCCGAACCCGGAAAAGCGGTTGAAGATGAGTGAGATGAGAGGTAATGGAGCCGGGTGGATTGAGACAATATAGATGAAGTGACTTGTGTAAGCACGCAGACACGTAGGATGACCGGGAACCAAACCCTACTCTACATATTGTAGCCTAAGTCCTTATCCCACTGAGCTACCTACGCTACCAAGTTCAAACTGAATCCAGAACACAATAAAATACTGGACAACAAAAGAAATGAAATACCTTTTGTTGAAGATGACTCCCAGCAGCTGGCTGGCAAAAGCAATAGCCACGAACAGCAGCAGTGCTTTCCACATCCACAGGGGGCCCAAGCGACCACACATCAGCCACCGTAACATCCTAGAGAGGGAAGGACAGAGTGGTAAGAATGGACAGACGGACAAGGCAGGTGGGTGGTAGGAGCCAAGATATAGACAAGATAGAAAAATCAGAGATTTTGAAATAGAAGGTGGGGAGGGAGCAGTGAAAGAACAGCATGATGGAAGAGGGAAAAGAAAGAGTAGAGAAAGAGGGAGATTTGGATGAGTCAGAAAAAAGACAGGCATCACAGGGTGGAAACCTGAACAAAACATCCTACGCAACAGTAAAAATATCTTAATATATTGGCTAAGGCGTATCTCCACTCTGGAGAGTCATTTGTTTTCACAGAACTTGTCTTTTTTGTGCCAAGAAAGTACCCCTTCCTGCAGTTTTGGCAGCGTGTACTAATTACTAGTTCACTTGAATTTGTGCATTGTTCATTGTGGAGTACTACCTAAATTCAATCAATATCAATGTCTTAATTTTTTCTCCCAATTCAGATCAGATCAGAGTCCTTTTAATATTGACTTCATGCCAAAACTGACTCCTGATCAATACTATAGATACTTGTAAAGACACATGAGCCAAACACGTTTTTAGTATAGCCGTGTGTGCGTGCGTGCGTGTGTGTGTGTGCGTGTGTGCATGCGGGGGGAGGTGAGAGATTCCACAGGCATTATTTCTCCCCTGATTAATATGCATATGTTGCAGACATGAATAAGTGAAGCTCGTCAGCATCTCACCATGTCATTTAGACCTTCAGACTTTATTTTGAGTTAATGGTTCAGGGGAGCATTAGCATGGCAAAAACCTTTCAGTTTCTGGGGGGGGGGGCGCTATATATGTTTGGTGTGATTAGAAGTCCATAGTTCAAACGACGTGTTCAGTTCAAATCTAAAGCAAGCATTTTTCTTCTTCTACTAAAGTGGATTAGAACTTTTTGTAGTACACAGCACAAACTACTGGACAGGAGGAACCTAGCAGTCAATGTGACTCACTGACTTGAAAATGCAGGTCTTTCAACCAGACGTGTGGTGCCGTGACATGTCAATCATCTGTGTCCAATCAGATTTCAGGAGAGTCCACTGAAACCTGGGCCTCCACTCTAGCTCCACTCATGCCAGGAAGTGTTCAACATTTCCTGTTTCTCTGTGACTGATAAATTGGCACTTCCTGTTTGAGTGTGAGCTTGCCAGTGAGTTCCCGCGAGATTCCATGGGATCTTGTCTGTCAATGCAGGAAGTGTTTGACATTTGAACATTTCCTGTTTTACTGTGGATTGGAAAACTGGCACTTCCTGTTTAGGACGCCCTGTACCACGAGTGAGCTTCGCGACGCTTCACTCATAATATTCCAAAAAGACAAATTTCTAGTCATAGATACTCACAGACTGTCTACGACTGAAGAGTCCTGCCTCAGCTTCACAGACGATGCTGTGATCTTTGCAAAGTCGATGGACACTCTGTGTTGTGTGGGCCGCTGAAGAGGAGGTACTGCTGGCCCACCACCACCAGAGGGCGTCCTGCCTGGAGTGCGGGCTCCAGGCATCAGAGGGCGCTGCCGCCTCACAGGAGCAGCCAGGGTGACAGCTGTCACCCATCACCTGAGACAGCTGATGCTAATCAACTGGGAGGTATATCTACAGGACGGCATCTCCACCTCATTGCCGAGATATCGCTCTACTTATAAGGTAACGAACTCAGCCAGTTGTGTCACTTAGAGAAGTAATACTTTGTTGCTTGTGTTTAGGTCAGCTGAAGACCGTATTGGACGTGGTTGGATAAGTACTCATATTTCAATCCTACAGTGTTGTTTTTGAGAAGAGGTGGAGGTGGTGTTTCCACCCTCCGTGTTGCTGGGTGCAGCCGCACCCACACTTGATTGTTTCTGTTCCTTGCCAGCAGTACCGGATCCGACGAGCGGAGGCAGTGGCCACCTGGGAGTTCGGGACTTGGCGGTTCCAGTATCCCCGGGGTTCGGTGGCAGAGGAAATCGGGTGGTTCCGGTTCGACTCGGACAGACGTCTCCTATCGTCGAGCCTGCCCACACGACACCATTGGTTTCGACAACTAATTGTGATCTGTTGTATTGGTTGTGCATATTCACAACAGTAAAACTTTGTGATTTGACTTTCTCCATTGTCCGTTCATTTGCGCCCCCTGTTGTGGGTCCGTGTTCCTACACTTTCCCAACACTCTGCAGCACTTCAGAAGCTGAGTGAGTAATTGGAGTGTCTGGGTTTGTGATTGTCCTGAATCAAAATTAAAGGCCCGCTCACACGGCACTAACGAAGGACACTGAAGCCAAAAAGAAACAAGAAATATGGACTTACGTTGACTTTCGGCGACATTGTCTAACCGTCGTTCCTGCAGCTGGTGCTTTGCAGCCCAGTCTCAGGTTTTTTTTTTTTTCGTGCTCCCATGACAAAATGAGTCAAATTTTCATGACAGGTTTTTTTTAACTCACTATTCCTAACCCTACTCCTACCCCCGACCCTAACCTTAACCATAACCTAATCTTACTCTTTCCCCCCACCCTAACTATAACCACCCGACCCCCCACTTCACTTTTAATTTCGTGCAGCCATCATGGAATGAATGAGAATGAATTTGTGCTGCCGTGCATTTTTCGTCACAATATCACGAACCAATAGATTAATGTATATTTCGTGCTGCTGAATCACGACTTGCCGTGAGACCGGGTTGCGCTTTGTCAGAATTTTCAAACTGTTGAAAAATGTGAATGAATCCTGGCGACAACTTCAATTCGTCCATATTCTGTTTTGCTTTCCGTTCTGCCCCTACTCCTCCTCTCCCTTATTTAGCAGGAGTAGGAGAGTCATCAGGAAAGCTGTCAGTCCCATCGTTAGGAGGGACAGCTACCCTGTCATTAGGAGGGTGCTAACTAGAGCACAAAAGGTGCTAATTAAAGCAACTGTTTAATCACCAGCCAATAGCAGTCTGCCTCTCGGCAGGAGGGGTCTGGTTAGGTTTAAAACTCCAGCTTTTGTGGCTTCTGTTTGTTCTTCTCTACAAGAGTCAAGACAGAAGTCAGACTACTAGAGCAAGAATTTTAGCTGAGGAAGCTTCTGCGATTTGATGCGAAACGTCATCGCGTCAAGCAACGCAGTCCAGTCGAAGATTCAAGCTTCTCTACTATGCACAGCAAGGTGTATTATCACAAATATTTGAAGTAAAATGCTCAGAAAGTACAGAAATAGTTGGTCCACAGCAGCTAGCTGTCACTACTAGCATGGATGCAGAGCTAATGGCTTGGTGACAGAATACAATGCTGTGATTAATTTAATTTAATTAGCTTATAATGCGCCAAATCACAGCAAAAGCCATCTCAAGGCACCTTACATAAAACAAGTCAACATAAATGAATAAATAATTAAAATTGAATAAAAAAAATTCAAATACATAAATAAAAACAGACATAAAAGAATAAAACAAACAAAAATAAAAACTATCCATAAGAAAGAGAATAAAAATAGGTTTTGAGTCTCGACTTAAAAATGTCCACGGACTCAGACTGCCTCACGGTCGCAGGAAGACTGTTCCACAGGGTGGGTGCATGATACGAAAAGGCTCTTTGACCTGCTGACTTCTTCTTCACCCTGGGAACACAGAGAAGTCCCGCATCCTGCGACCGCAAAGCCCAGGCCGGCACGTAGAGTTCCACCAGATCAGCCAGATAAGATGGTGCCAGTCCATGAACAACTTTATAAGTCAATAGCAAAACCTTAAAATCTGCTCTCACAGTAACAGGGAGCCAGTGCAAAGATGCCAAAATGGGTGTGATATGTTCAGACCTTCTGCTACGTGTCAGAAGTCTGGTGGCAGCATTCTGAACCAGCTGAAGACCCCTAATGCTTGACTGTGGTAACCCTGAAAACAGAACATTACAATAATCTAGTCTAGAAGAAACAAAAGCATGAATCAGGGTCAGCATAAGCCATGGACAGGATGGGGCGGATCCTCGCTATATTTCTCAGATGGAAAAAAGCAGTCCTAGTAACATCCCTGATGTGGAGGTCAAAAGATAATGTCGGATCAAAAATTACTCCAAGGTTCCTCATTTTGTCTGTATGATGTATGACACACGAACCCAGGCTGAGCGCCAGCTGGTCAAACTGATGCCGATGTCTCGCTGGACCAAGAACCACCATTACACCTCTGCCTCTACTGGTGGTTGGCTCTCATTGCGGTATTGTATCACTTCCTGTTCCGGAGCACAGCGGTGTTTTGCTGTATCTGTTAGCTGTATAATCTGTGCAGTTAGATTGATCTAGTTATCTAGATTACGATTTGTTTCCCAGTGTAATCTTCACGTGCCTTAACTAAAGCACTCCTTCTGCTGAATCACCTCTAAATTATTTACACATTATTCACTTTGCGTGTTTTTAGGAATCCGCTAGCTTAGCATAGCTACTAGCTCTTAGCCGATTTAGCATGGCGGCTTCTCCTGTCTCTCCTGCACTTTTCTGCTCTGGGTGTGAAATGTTTAGTTATTCCTCGGCCTCCTTTAGCAGTAACGGTACTTGTAATAAGTGTAGCTTATTCGTAGCCTTGGAGGCCAGGCTGGGCGAATTGGAGACTCAGCTCCGCACCGTGGAAAATTCTACAGCTAGCCAGGCCCCTGTAGTCGGTGCGGACCAAGGTAGCTTAGCCGCCGTTAGTTACGCCCTGGCAGATCCCAAGCAGCCGGGAAAGCAGGCTGACTGGGTGACTGTGAGGAGGAAGCGTAGCCCTAAACAGAAGCCCCGTGTACACCGCCAACCCGTTCACATCTCTAACCGTTTTTCCCCACTCGACGACACACCCGCCGAGGATCAAACTCTGGTTATTGGCGACTCTGTTTTGAGAAATGTGAAGTTAGCGACACCAGCAACCATAGTCAATTGTCTTCCGGGGGCCAGAGCAGGCGACATTGAAGGAAATTTGAAACTGCTGGCTAAGGCTAAGCGTAAATTTGGTAAGATTGTAATTCACGTCGGCAGTAATGACACCCGGTTACGCCAGTCGGAGGTCACTAAAATTAACATTAAATCGGTGTGTAACTTTGCAAAAACAATGTCGGACTCTGTAGTTTTCTCTGGGCCCCTCCCCAATCAGACCGGGAGTGACATGTTTAGCCGCATGTTCTCCTTGAATTGCTGGCTGTCTGAGTGGTGTCCAAAAAATGAGGTGGGCTTCATAGATAATTGGCAAAGCTTCTGGGGAAAACCTGGTCTTGTTAGGAGAGACGGCATCCATCCCACTTTGGATGGAGCAGCTCTCATTTCTAGAAATCTGGCCAATTTTCTTAAATCCTCCAAACCGTGACTATCCAGGGTTGGGACCAGGAAGCAGAGTTGTAGTCTTACACACCTCTCTGCAGCTTCTCTCCCCCTGCCATCCCCTCATTACCCCATCCCCGTAGAGACGGTGCCTGCTCCCAGACCACCAATAACCAGCAATAATCTATTTAAGCATAAAAATTCAAAAAGAAAAAATAATATAGCACCTTCAACTGCACCACAGACTAAAACAGTTAAATGTGGTCTATTAAACATTAGGTCTCTCTCTCTTCTAAGTCCCTGTTAGTAAATGATATAATAATTGATCAACATATTGATTTATTCTGCCTTACAAAAACCTGGTTACAGCAAGATGAATATGTTAGTTTAAATGAGTCAACACCCCCGAGTCACACTAACTGTCAGAATGCTCGTAGCACGGGCCGAGGCGGAGGATTAGCAGCAATCTTCCATTCCAGCTTATTAATTAATCAAAAACCCAGACAGAGCTTTAATTCATTTGAAAGCTTGACTCTTAGTCTTGTCCATGCAAATTGGAAGTCCCAAAAACCAGTTTTATTTGTTATTATCTATCGTCCACCTGGTCGTTACTGTGAGTTTCTCTGTGAATTTTCAGACCTTTTGTCTGACTTAGTGCTTAGCTCAGATAAGATAATTATAGTGGGCGATTTTAACATCCACACAGATGCTGAGAATGACAGCCTCAACACTGCATTTAATCTATTATTAGACTCTACTGGCTTTGCTCAAAAAGTAAATGAGTCCACCCACCACTTTAATCATATCTTAGATCTTGTTCTGACTTATGGTATGGAAATAGAAGACTTAACAGTATTCCCTGAAAACTCCCTTCTGTCTGATCATTTCTTAATAACATTTACATTTACTCTGATGGACTACCCAGCAGTGGGGAATAAGTTTCATTACACTAGAAGTCTTTCAGAAAGCGCTGTAACTAGGTTTAAGGATATGATTCCTTCTTTATGTTCTCTAATACCATATACCAACACAGTGCAGAGTAGCTACCTAAACTCTGTAAGTGAGATAGAGTATCTCGTCAATAGTTTTACATCCTCATTGAAGACAACTTTGGATGCTGTAGCTCCTCTAAAAAAGAGAGCTTTAAATCAGAAGTGCCTGACTCCGTGGTATAACTCACAAACTCGTAGCTTAAAGCAGATAACCCGTAAGTTGGAGAGGAAATGGCGTCTCACTAATTTAGAAGATCTTCACTTAGCCTGGAAAAAGAGTCTGTTGCTCTATAAAAAAGCCCTCCGTAAAGCTAGGACATCTTTCTACTCATCACTAATTGAAGAAAATAAGAACAACCTCAGGTTTCTTTTCAGCACTGTAGCCAGGCTGACAAAGAGTCAGAGCTCTATTGAGCTGAGTATTCCATTAACTTTAACTAGTAATGACTTCATGACTTTCTTTGCTAACAAAATTTTAACTATTAAGAGAAAAAATTACTCATAACCATCCCAAAGACGTATCGTTATCTTTGGCTGCTTTCAGTGATGCCAGTATTTGGTTAGACTCTTTCTCTCCGATTGTTCTGTCTGAGTTATTTTCATTAGTTACTTCATCCAAACCATCAACATGTTTATTAGACCCCATTCCTACCAGGCTGCTCAAGGAAGCCCTAAAATTATTTAATGCTTCGATCTTAAATATGATCAATCTATCTTTGTTAGTTGGCTATGTACCACAGGCTTTTAAGGTGGCAGTAATTAAACCATTACTTAAAAAGCCATCACTTGACCCAGCTATCTTAGCTAATTATAGGCCAATCTCCAACCTTCCTTTTCTCTCAAAAATTCTTGAAAGGGTAGTTGTAAAACAGCTAACTGATCATCTGCAGAGGAATGGTCTATTTGAAGAGTTTCAGTCAGGTTTTAGAATTCATCATAGTACAGAAACAGCATTAGTGAAGGTTACAAATGATCTTCTTATGGCCTCGGACAGTGGACTCATCTCTGTGCTTGTTCTGTTAGACCTCAGTGCTGCTTTTGATACTGTTGACCATAAAATTTTATTACAGAGATTAGAGCATGCCATAGGTATTAAAGGCACTGCGCTGCGGTGGTTTGAATCATATTTGTCTAATAGATTACAATTTGTTCATGTAAATGGGGAATCTTCTTCACAGACTAAAGTTAATTATGGAGTTCCACAAGGTTCTGTGCTAGGACCAATTTTATTCACTTTATACATGCTTCCCTTAGGCAGTATTATTAGACGGTATTGCTTAAATTTTCATTGTTACGCAGATGATACCCAGCTTTATCTATCCATGAAGCCAGAGGACACACACCAATTAGCTAAACTGCAGGATTGTCTTACAGACATGAAGACATGGATGACCTCTAATTTCCTGCTTTTAAACTCAGATAAAACTGAAGTTATTGTACTTGGCCCCACAAATCTTAGAAACATGGTGTCTAACCAGATCCTTACTCTGGATGGCATTACCCTGACCTCTAGTAATACTGTGAGAAATCTTGGAGTCATTTTTGATCAGGATATGTCATTCAAAGCGCATATTAAACAAATATGTAGGACTGCTTTTTTGCATTTACGCAATATCTCTAAAATCAGAAAGGTCTTGTCTCAGAGTGATGCTGAAAAACTAATTCATGCATTTATTTCCTCTAGGCTGGACTATTGTAATTCATTATTATCAGGTTGTCCTAAAAGTTCCCTAAGAAGCCTTCAGTTAATTCAAAATGCTGCAGCTAGAGTACTGACGGGGACTAGAAGGAGAGAGCATATCTCACCCATATTGGCCTCTCTTCATTGGCTTCCTGTTAATTCTAGAATAGAATTTAAAATTCTTCTTCTTACTTATAAGGTTTTGAATAATCAGGTCCCATCTTATCTTAGGGACCTCGTAGTACCATATCACCCCAATAGAGCGCTTCGCTCTCAGACTGCAGGCTTACTTGTAGTTCCTAGGGTTTGTAAGAGTAGAATGGGAGGCAGAGCCTTCAACTTTCAGGCTCCTCTCCTGTGGAACCAGCTCCCAATTCAGATCAGGGAGACAGACACCCTCTCTAATTTTAAGATTAGGCTTAAAACTTTCCTTTTTGCTAAAGCTTATAGTTAGGGCTGGATCAGGTGACCCTAACCATCCCTTAGTTATGCTGCTATAGACGTACACTGCTGGGGGGTTCCCATGATGCACTGTTTCTTTCTCTTTTTGCTCTGTATGTACCACTCTGCATTTAATCATTAGTGATCGATCTCTGCTCCCCTCCACAGCATGTCTTTTTCCTGGTTCTCTCCCTCAGCCCCAACCAGTCCCAGCAGAAGACTGCCCCTCCCTGAGCCTGGTTCTGCTGGAGGTTTCTTCCTGTTAAAAGGGAGATTTTCCTTCCCACTGTAGCCAAGTGCTTGCTCACAGGGGGTCGTTTTGACCGTTGGGGTTTTACATAATTATTGTATGGCCTTGCCTTACAATATAAAGCGCCTTGGGGCAACTGTTTGTTGTGATTTGGCGCTATATAAAAAAATTGATTGATTGATTGATTTCAGTCTTATCAAAGTTTAAAAGTAGGAAGTTACTAGACATCCAACTTCTCACTGATAGAAGACAGTCCTCCAGGGATTTTATGGGAGTGAGATTTCCTGCACGTCCCAACAGCCAGGGGCTGTGAGTATGGACCGGGCCGCCGGGCCACCTGCCCTCGACCGCCACCCAATCCTCTCTGCACCCGACCCCCATGGCCCCCTCTGCAGGTGGTGAACCTACAGATACTTAAACCCGCAAGTTTAAGTATCTCGGGGTCTTGTTCACAAGTGAGGGACGGATGGAGCGTGAGATCGATAGATGGATCGGTGCAGCATCTGCAGTGATGCGGTCGCTGTATTGGACCGTCGTGGTGAAGAGAGAGCTGAGTAGGGGGGCAAAGCTCTCGATTTACCGATCAATCTACGTTCCAATCCTCACCTATGGTCATGAAATTTGGCTCATGACCGAAAGAACGAGATCGCGAGTACAAGCGGCCGAGATGAGTTTCCTCCGCAGGGTGGCTGGGCGCTCCCTTAGAGATAGGGTGAGGAGCTCCGTCACTTGGGAGGAGCTCGGAGTCGAGCCGCTGCTCCTCCATGTCGAACGGAATCAGTTGAGGTGGCTCGGGCATCTTTTCCGGATGCCCCCTGGATGCCTCGCTGGAGAGGTGTTCCGGGCACGTCCCACTGGGAGGAGGCCCCGGGGAAGACCCAGGACACGCTGAAGGGACTACATCTCTCGGCTGGCTTGGGAACGCCTTGGGGTTCCCCCAGAGGAGCTGGGGGAGGTGTGTGTGGATCTGGAGGTCTGGGCAGCTTTGCTTGAGCTGCTGCCCCCGCGGTTGGTGCTTTAGCATCCACCTACATTGTGTTATATCACGACCTATTCTTATATGCATTTGGACCATCTGCATTATTGCACAAGCAGAAAATATGTTTAAATGTACACTTTAAAAACAATCATATTATACAATTGTTATCAATCAAATCCATGAGAGCTTTAACTCATGTACTGATGAATTTGCAAGAAGCACTATTTCTTTATATTATATACAGTGGGGAAAATAAGTATTTGACCCCCTGTCAGTTTTGCAGGTTTTCCCACCTACAAAGAATGGAGAGATCTGTAATTTTTATCGTAGCTACACTTCAACTGTGAGAGACAGAATCTAAAAAAATAATTTAAAAAAAATTCAGTAAATCACACTGTATGATTTTTAAATAATTAATTTGCATTTTATTGCATAAAATAAGTATTTGACCCCCGAGAAAAACAGCTTAACAACTGGTACAGAAACATTTGTCTGCCATTACAGAGGTCAGATGTTTCCTGTAGTTCTTGACCAGGTTTGCACACACTGCAGCAGGGATTTTGGTCCACTCCTCCATACAGATCTTCTCCAAATCTTTCAGGTTAGACGTTTCAGCTCCCTACAAAGATCTTCTATTGAGTTCAGGTCTGGAGACTGGCCACGCCACTCCAGAACCTTGAAATGCTTCTTACGGAGCCCCATTAGTTGCCCTGGCTGTGTGTTTGGGGTCATTGTCACGCTGGAAGTCCCAGCCATGACCCATCTTCAATGCTCTTACTGAGGGAAGGAGGTTGTTTGCCAAAATCTCGCAATACATGACCCCATCCATCCTCCCTTCAATACGGTGCAATACAGTCCCCTTTGCAGAAGAGCACCCCCAGAGTATGATGTTTCCACCCCCATGCTTCAGGGTTGGGATGGTTTTCTTGGGGTTGTTCTCATCCTCTAAACACGGTGAGTGGAGTTGACTCCAAAAAGCTCTATTCTGGTCTCATCTGACCACATGTCCTTCTCCCATGCTTCCTCTGGATCATCCAGATGGTCACTGGTGAACTTCAAACAGGCCTGGACATGTGCTGGCTTGAGCAGGTGGACCTTGCTGCCGTGCAGGATTATAAACCATGACAGCATCATGTGTTACTAATGTAATCTTTGTGACTGTGGTGCCAGCTCTCTTCAGGTCATTGACCAGGTCCTCCTGTGTAGTTCTGAGCTTTCTCAGAATCATCCTTACCCCACAAAGTGAGCTCTTGCATGGAATCCCAGACTGAGGGAGATTGACAGTCATCTTGTGTTTCTTCCACTTTCTAATAAATAATCATAACAGTTGTCTTCTACCAAGCTGCTTGCCTGTTGTCCTGTAGTCCATCCCAGCCTTGTGCAGGTCTACAGTTTTGTCCCTGGTGTCCTTAGACAGCTCTTTGGTCTTGGCTATGATGGACAAGTTGGAGTGTGATTGATTGAGTGTGTGAACAGGTGTCTTTTATACAGGTAACAAGTTCAAACAGGTGCAATTAATACAGGTAAAAGTGCAGAATAAGAGGGCTTCTTAAAGAACAATTAACAGGTCTGTGAGAGCCAGAATTCTTGCTGGTTGGTAGGGGGTCAAATACTTATTTTATGCAAATTAATTATTTTTTAAAAAAATCATACAATGTGATTTTCTGGATTTTTTTAGATTCTGTCTCTCACAGTTGAAGTGTACCTACGATAAAAATTACAGACCTCTCCATTCTTTGTAGGTGGGAAAACCTGCAAAACTGACAGGGGCTCAAATACTTATTTTCCCCACTATAAATAATGAATGTTTATGAGTTCAATGGTATGAATATTTTATGAGGTGAAAGCTGAAACAAACCATTCAACTCGGTTCGGCTTTGCCTCGTTGAGTGGTTTGTTCCAGCTTTCACCAAATTAAGAATTCGTTCCACTGAAAGAATGTAAAACATTCATTATTTGTTTTATATAACGGCTAAAACAGATCCTAGTCATTTTAATTTACAAACAACAGAAAAGGGACTCAGTCGAGCGAAAAAAAAAATCACATCAGAAATTAATCCAACTTTGGTGCGTCACTGCTGCTTTGACATCAACAATCCAACACGAACTTTAAATAGGATTCCAAAAATAACAAAAATAATTCTGATGATGTAGATGTCGTGCATCAAATCCTCGTCTGTCAGCAACACTTTGTTTTAAAGCTAAGTGCCACCTGGCTTGTGTGAGAGTGCGTGCGGTCACACAAGTGGGAAGACACTTGTACGCGCATATACTACCAAAAAAAAAAAAAAAAAGAGACTATGTCCTCAGTGAAGCGAAAAACAAAAAAAACAACAAAAAAAAAAAATCACGTCAGACGGCTTACAGTGCAATGGATTTGTTTTGTGTGCACGTGCACGAGTATGTGTACAGGGCTGTGCAATTAACCGAATTTCGATCGCGATATCGATATTTGTATCAAACGATCTCCAAACTCGTATAATCGAGTGAAACGATTTAAGGGCCTTTCATCAGGCCAATCCGTCAACGTGTCCCAAGACGCATGACGTCAGATGCGTCGCTTGGAAGCAGCAAGGGGGCGGGATTGCTACGTCACACTCTGGCTGTTTCCACAACCTGAAAAAAGTTCAGCGATCGCCTTCTTGAATTTGCGTCACCTGAACCACAAAAAAAGCTTTAAAAGAAAAGAGCAGTAGAACGATTCTCCCATCACCCTGCTGGCAGAAGCTTTTTTTTTTCGGCTACTTTTCGGCGTGACGCTGACCGAGGGAGGACTGACGACTTGGTGGGATATTGATCGAACCGCGACAGCGAGCTAGTCCGCACGGAGAAGCCGGGGCATCATTCCTGGGCAGATCGAGGCAGGTAGCCGGGGTGATGGAGCAAACCCACTCAGTCCGAAATCGCCCACTTTTTGGATATATGCGAAGTCCCAGTTTGCCCAACGGAGTTTAGTTCTGCAGCTTTATCGAGGTGAGAATAATGTAAAAATAAAACGTGACGTTTACTGAACTGCTGTGAAGGTTTAATGATCGGCTAATGTTAGCTTAGCCTTTTAGCACAGTTGATCTGAGTGAACGCTTTAGTTTGTAAATGGTTCAGTCTTTTTTATTTTTACCAAATAAAGCTACAGCTTTTTTCAGACACCACGAAAGCTTAACTTTAAATAACATATTTTTTCAGGCGTTTTTTTTTTTTCCTCCATCGTTTTTCCCTGTTTTTTTTTTTCCTTTTTTTATATATATATATATATATATATATATATATATAAACTGTTTTGTGTTTCTTTATATTTAAAGAAATATTTTTATTTGTCCTAATCAGGAACATTTGCTGTGCAGACAACCAAACTTCCACTGATGAGCTGAACACCAAGTCCAGTTGAAAGAAAACATCTCTGCTTTTCAGCAACACCACCAGAGTTCAAAGCTGCAGAAGAGACCTTCATCTGGTCCCGAGAATCCAGAATAACATCACCTGCTTCTAAATAAAAGGCTCTTTCAACAGCAACCATTTTATTATTTTTAAAAAAGCTGTTTCATTTTATATTTTAACAATAAATGAATGGATAAATTTCTGCAAAAGGAGATAAGGAGACGTGGTCAAGGGAATGATGACAAAAACAAACTAATGAACATAAATTGAAACAAAAACAATGCAGCCGCACTATGTCCTAGTAGCACAAGTCAGGGAGATGCCCAAAGACACTGACCAACTGGTCAGTGACAACAGGGAAGGGAGAGGAAAACAGAAAAATAATATAAAATGATATTTTTAATATTTATTTTATTCAGTTTATGTTTTATACATTTTCAATTTGGAGGTTTTGCGCACATTGTCTACAACAATTTTTTTTTTTTTTTTAGAGAGAGAAATGCTGAATAAATGGAGTGTAACTAAAAAAAAAATAATCGTTTGAATAATCGTGATTTCAGTATTTACCTAAATAATCGTGATACTGATTTTTCCATAATCGAGCAGCCCTATATGTGTATGAGTATGTGTGCACACGCGTGCATGTGTGTGTGTGCGCATAGCAGCATTGCCGGTAACGCGTTACCGACTTTTCAGGTTTTTGGCGTTACAGGTTTTTGGCATTTCAGCTTTTTGGCATTACTTAGTAACGCGTTACTCTAATCTGACCACTTTTTTTTAGTAACAAGTAATCTAACGTGTTAATCTTTCCAACTCAGTAATCAGATTAAAGTTACTTCTCCAAGTCACTGTGCGTTACTATTATTTTTGCATTGTGGGTCGATAGCAGCATTAAACTTGGTCCGGGGGCAGGAGGTCGGGGTTCGACTGAACTACACACTTTAAGCGAGCTGTGAGCTTTTCAGCCGTGGTTTTCTGCAGAAGCTACAACTCGTCCTCACCTCTTAAAGCAAGGTGACAACAGCGCACCTGCACTGACTTTACAAAGACATTTTTATGCTTTTTTCTCCTTTATTTAGAATTCTGAGCTGAGCTGCTCCGTATCTGCTCGCTAAAAACAGCTGATCCTCCGTGACGCGTAATCAACTAACACTATTTTCCACTCAAATGCACCTAATCTCTCTTTCTGAGGACCACATGATGTGAAAACGCAATAAAACTTTACCTGTAAATCTGGTCATGTTTTCTGCATAAATAAATGTTATCCATTCTTTGTGCTCAAACGCCAAAGCAGGGGCAAATCCAGATGGAATGGGGGCGTGGGGCACCCCTAGATTAAAGGCCCAGTTTTGAAGCCTTTTTTTTTTTTTTTTTTTTTTTTTTTTACTACAACTACTAATACTACTTAAAATAATAATAATTTCGACAAGTAAAATGTTTAGAGAGAATTTAAATGTTAGAAAGAATTTAATAGTTACATTTATAAACAATGTAGGTTAGAAACTGCAAGTTTTACTGTTACAGTGCTGTCAACAGTTAAATATGAGGTCAAGAAAGAAATCTTTATTTTACTTTTTATAAAACAAGTATTTAGTTTCATTGAAGTCCAGAAAGGGTGACTATAAAGTGAGTTTTGACAAAACAAGCATCATTTTCATGTTGAGGTGGCAGAGGATTGTTGTCGCCAGCTGGGGAAAGTAACTAAAAAAGTAACTAGTAATCTAACTTAATTACTTTTACAATTGAGTAATCAATAAAGTAACTAAGTTACTTTTTCAAGGAGTAATCAGTAACTGGATTACTTTTTCAAAGTAACTGTGGCAACACTGGTGCAGAGTGCAATGGTACCAAACGTATGGAACCAAACTGCACTCTAAATGCAATGCAACACAAATGGGACGAATAACTCAGCCGTTATAATAATAATCGTCATTTGGAAAGATCTGCATGACAGTGAATTAATTACTGCTACTTGATTAATTGCTACTTAATTACTACTTGATTAGACACGCCTTGCTAGTACCAGATTGGTCCCTTCTTTGTCTTCAGAACTGAATTCTTCGTGGTATAGATTCAACAAGGTCTTGGAAACAGTCCTCAGAGATGTTGGTCCATACTGACATGAGAGCATCACACAGTCGCCCATTTAATCAGTCTGTCCAATTCTCCTCTGTCCTCAACAAGGCATTTTTGTCCACACAACTGCCTTAGACTATCCGCGAACCCTACTGGACATTTTCTCTTTTTTGGACCATTCTCTGTAAACCCTAGAGATGGTTGTTTCAGCAGTTTATGAAATATGCTGTCTGGCACCAACAACCATGGCAAGTTCAAAGTCACTTAAAATCCTCTTTCTTCCCCATTCTGACTGATGCTTAGTTTGAACATCAGCAGGTCATCTTCACCACATCTAGATGTCTAAATGCATGAAGTTGCTGCCATGTGATTGGCTGATGAGCTATTTGTGTTAACAAAGAACACAGGTACAATGTGGCGGTGGGGATGGACCAGTTCTCTACCTAGGTAAGTGTCAAGCATACTATGGAACCACCTTTGCCCTGAGTATAAACTGTGGTGTATTTGGCCATTTGTGTTAAATACCAAGATTCTATATATTTTACATCACATTATTTTAGATCAGAACAAATTTTAAAATAGACATTTCACAGTTTTTGAGCACATAATATGTTGTAGATGAGTAAAGTCTAACCTTACCCACCCTACTATCTCTATTATACACTACAGATTATTACAACATAGTAATAACACATACCAAACATACACTACCTGACGGGGCAAAATGACAGAGAGACTAAATGCCATGGAGACAGAAGTGATGAGTGCGAAGTGTCTAGAACTGCTCTCAGTCCTGACCGTATCCAGCGAAAACCCAAGAGACTAATGAAGTCAGTCAATTTCAGGTTGTGATCAAAGTAGGGGAGGGCCACTGAAGCTTCTATTTTGGGCCATGTTGGCATCTTTTAACCTACAAAATAAAGACAGACAGGCCTAGTGAGATTGTTGTGAAGTGTTGCTGCTCAGCACAGGTCCAGGTTGCCACTATAGTGTGTAAAAGAACTACAAACCTTGCAAAATACAACTGGGTTCTGAGGAGTAGCTACTACTACATGATATCAGATGTAGGACGAAGTCCAAAGCTTTTGTGTGTCCAAAACTAGCCAATAGAGGTTTAAACAATTAATCAATTAATTGGCTCAATTAATCATTTTGAGCCTTTTCAAACATCCATATTCTTTGGTTTCAGCTTCTGCTAGTATCTTTACGTCTATGTGGCATGAACGTGAACAGCTCTGATTTATGGACAAAACACTTGAAGGTGTCATCTTGGGCTCCGGAGAACATTGATTAGCATTTTTCAACATTTTCTGCCATTTTATGGACCTAACAACTAATCAAATTGAGAAAATCTTCGATCAAATATTGATTAACGATTATGTAAATAATCGTTAGTTGCAGCCTCAATGGCCATCACTTCTGGAAGTATATTACGCAATTCTGGAATTGCAATCTGCTTCATGAGACAAATGTCTCATGAAGCGGATGAGAGTCTCCAACTCTCCCTGGATGGGACCCCAGTCTGATACAGGCTACCTCCCCAGCCAAGGTCTGTATCCATTTACAGGTAGGTGGACTGGAACAATGTAGATCAGGTGTCTTATCCAAGGACACACACTGTGTTAGTAAGACCAAAACCCAGGTCTACTATCAACTCCTTATCTGCTGCTTGCTGTTAAACAGAGTAGAGTTTAATTTCTCTAGAACAACTGTTTTGGAAGACTTCAAAATCTGGACACAGCTGCTGGTGCGGTCTACCTTCTTAAAGAAAGCACTGCCACAATTCCTGTTTTGTTCTGATTTGGTCTGGAGGTCTGCCAAGTCCAAATTTGCCTAGAAAAGTTGGTTTCGGGTGGTGGTCCACAGAGGCACACATCTCACATTTTGTCTTTATGTGTCACAGTGACACTGATACTACAGACACCAATGAGATTTTGTACTAATTTTGTAAAATTACAATTAGGTTAATAAGTAATTAATCAGAAGACAATCTTAAAATAACCTCCAAATCCTTGTTAACAGATAATCCAGTTACAAGAAGTCGACAAGGAACAAGATTACACAGCAAAAGTAATAGTAACGACCACTACCCCGCAACCACACAAAGAGGCTTTATGACGGAATAAAAGCGCTTTTATTTCACAGAGGGCTCGCGCGGATTAAACAGCTTCAAAGAAAAAGGCCTCGGCCGACTTCTCGAACCTGCTTTCTTTAGTCTCCGCAATCAGCGCATCTCATCGGTGTGTCGGTTCCGACGGGCCCGTGTTACCTGGCTCTCCGTCGAAAAAGCATCGCGGTGTCCCCGGGCCGGTGTTACTGAGCAGAGGCGGAAGGATCGGAGCATCTCGGAGGCTGCAGACCGGATCAGACCATGGCGACGGGACGGGCCGAGCTGCGCACGGTCGTCTTTGGCAGAATAACCCTTGTGGTTCGGCGCAGTTCCTCTCCACGCTGCAGACACTTGAAGCTGCTTTTCTCAAAGACCCACAGACGGTGAAGACACCCCCCACCCCCCGGACAGGCTGCAGCCTCCCGAGCGCAGAAACCCGAGAACACTTCCGACCTTTCAAAATAAAAGTCTTTCTAAACGAACAGATCTTGGAAAAACTACAAAGGAGCGCAAAAGGCATTTTGTTGCTATATTTTTACTACTTTTACACAAATATATCAACATTATTGGTGTCTGATTTAAAATTAAATCAACAATTGTTGCATAAAAGCTCAGCTGTAATGACCAAGTGGTTAAGGCGTTGGAGTCGAAACCCAAATCCCACACAGGTTTGATCCCGCGCACAGTGAGTTGTTTACCGCGCACTTACCCGGTACACCAGTTTGCTTACGACTCCACAGAACACGTTTAACCTCGAATAGCAAGTCAGGGTGCAACTTGATCAAACTTGGTGTAGTTATGGAAATCATTAGATTCAAATATTTTATCCCGATTGTCAAAATTGTTGATAGTACAAGATAACTTCAGGTATTTGTAGTCTTGAGAGCTTCAAACGTCTTTTAAGAGGGTATTCTTAGTGACTACGGCATGCTCCATTGGAGGTAAAAACACAAAGTCAAAGCAGCCCCGATGAACGTTTGTTGCTGTTTCTGTTTAAAGTGAACAGCTCAATCATGTCTGGCCTGTAGCTATGGGGGAATTAAGCCCCTTTCATCCCATTTTAGCACTTTTTTTGGATCGTGGGCATTTGTAGTAGAACTGTGCCCTGTGGAATACCACTGTAAGGTACAATAGTTTACACTGTTGCCGAACAGCAAGAAGGTTCTAGGACTGCTTCCCTCTTGGGTCCTCTCTTTCTTATTAAACATTGATAGCAATCAAGAATAACTTGTCAAATACATTTTCAGTGACTTAAAAATGTTCATGGATCCATCTCCTAAACTGTATGAAGCAAACTGGCTGTAAAAGTGATCATTTACTTTCAGTGTTGCCACAGTAACTTTGAAAAATTACTTTATTAGTTACTTTTTACACTTACATTTTACTTCATTAGTAGGTGCGGACAACTTCTCGGCAGCTACTGAATGTAACTAATAAAGTAACTAGTAATCTAACTTGGTTACTCTTAAGATTGAGTAATCAGCAAAGTATGCTGATTACTCAATCTTAAGAGTAACCAAGTTAGATTACTAGTTACAAGTCATTGGCAGCTCCTAATAAAGTAACTGCATAAAGCTTCTAATGAAGTAACTGTATAATGTAACTAAAAAAGTAACTGTGGCAACACTGTTTATTTTTGTTACATTGAAGGGATGCAATTACTTATGCAACACATCATTTTGGCTTTTATATTTTTATTTCATTGATGTCATGCTGCAGAATTAATTTTTCATTGTGAAGGCTCTCAGTTGTCCAGGTGGTTTCCATAGTAGAGAAGCTTGAATCTTCGACTGGACTGGGTTGCTTGACGCGAGGACATTTCGCTTCAAATCACAACAGCTTCCTCAGCTAAAATTCTTGCTCTGGTAGTCTGACTTCTGTCTGACTCTTGTCGAGAAGAACAAACAGAAGCCACAAAAGCTGGAGTTTTAAACCTAACCAGACCCCTCCTACCGAGAGGCAGACTGCTATAGACTAGTGACTAAACAATTGCTTTAATTAGCACCTATTGTGCTCTAGTTAGCACCCTCTTAATGACAGGGCAGCTGTCCCTCCTAACGATGGGACTGCCGCCTCTCCTGATGGCGTGAACGACTCATTACCATGAACAAAAGACTGAAACTGCTTTGATCCGAGTACCCCATTGTAAACAGGGGACAAAACGTGTCTCAGACCCCTCCCCGGTTAAGGCTGGGTTTCAACTGTTTCACATAGAATGCCTCCTTCACACCTCTCTCAAACCATTTCCTTTCTCTGACTAAGATTTTAACTTCCTTGTCCTCAAACGTGTGGTTTGTGTCTTTGAGGTGGAGATGAACTGCAGACTGAGGTCCACTGGCGCCCTCTCTGCGGTGCTGGTATAGCCTTTTGTGTAAAGGTTGCTTAGTCTCACCTATGTAGTGTTCGTTACAGTTTTCCTGACATCTGATAGAATACACTACATTGCTCTGTTTGTAACTAGGGATCCTGTCCTTAGGGTGAACTAATTTCTGTCTCAAGGTGTTAACAGGTTTAAGTAAACTGGGATTTTGTGATGTCTGAAGATCCTCTGTAGTTTTTTTCTCTACTCCTGCTAAATAAGGGAGAGACACTCTTCTTCTTGTCTCTGTCTCCTGTCTATCTGGTCTCTTTGTTCTCTGGGACTTCTGCACTTTGTCCAGGGACCATCGTGGGTACCCACACACCGTGAGGGCTTTCCGGACAAGTTGTTGTTATTTAGCCCTTCCCTCTGCAGTTGTGGGCACCTGTAGGGCTCTGTGTTAAAGAGTCCTGATCACCCGGAGCTTGTGTTCAAGGGGGTGGTTTGAGCCAAAGAGCAGAATTTGGTCAGTGCGAGTGGGTTTTCTGTAAACCACTGTTTGGAGCTACCTGTTCTCTCCAATCGTAACATCACAGTCCAAGAAGGCTAAATGGTTGTTTCTGGCATCCTCACGTGTGAACTTGATACTGGAGTCCACCGAGTTGACGTGCTCTGTAAAGGCCTCCACTTCCTGTTGCTTGATTTTAACCATGTGTCATCAACATATCTGAACCAGTGGCTGGGAGGGATGCCCGTGAAAGACATCAAGGCTCTCTTCTCCACTCGCTCCATGTACAGATTGGCCACAATGAAGGATACCGGAGACCCCATCACACAACTATGGATCTGCCTGTAGTAATTCCCCCTAAACAGGAAATACATGGTGTTAAGACAGATATCCAAGAGTTAGATGTGGTCTGGTGTGAGTTTGGTCCTTTCAAGTAGAGACACATCCTCCAGCAGATGGCCTCAGCGGTGGGGATGCAGGTGAACAACAATGTCACATCAAATTACATCAGTTTCATCTGCCTCCAGCTGCAGGTCCTTGATCTTGTTCACAAAATCTTGTGTGTTCTCTACATGGTGGTCTGAGTTACCCACGAGAGGAGCCAAAATCCACTTGAGGTGCTTGGCCAAATTCTAAGTGACGGAATCTGTGCTACTTACAATAGGCCTGAGTGGCATGTCCTGTTTGTGGATTTTGAGCAGTCCATAGATGCATGGAGTGGCATCTCCAGGGTACAGTCTGTAGTATGCCTGCCTGTCAATGAGTCCCTCTTTCTCCAGGTTTTGGAGGTAGTTAATGATTTTCTTCTTATAACCGCTTGTGGGGTCTCTCTTCAGACGCTCGTATGTATTGGAGTAACTGAGCAAGTTGTTGATCTTGGCCTCGTAGCCCGATGTGTTCAGGACCACAGTGCATATGCCTTTATCCGCTGGCAGGATAAGGATGCTTTGGTCATCATTTTACACAAACCAAAAATAGAAACACAACACTTGTTTTTGCTCCCATTGGTGTTTTTGTTCAGTGTAGGAATTCTTATACACAGCAGCCTGATTTTTTTTTTTTTAATTTGATGTCAGATGCATCAAGAGTTCACATACTTTTTCTTGCCACTGTATGTAGGCCATGAGCAGATATATATGTGTGTGTGTATGGGTGATTCTTTAACTACGGGCACTACTGGCCTTGTAAATGTAATTTCCACCACACCATTGCCTTACAATATAAAGCGCCTTGGGGCAACTGTTTGTTGTGATTTGGCGCTATATACATGTGCTCTGATGTCACTGTTTATCTCCATAGAAACTACCCAAACAATCTTTCATACAAACTGTTTAAAGGGACATTACAGTGTTGTGGTGGAAATTACGGCAATAGTGTGGGACAACTACATTTTGTTTAAAAAAAAAAACCACAACAGTTGTATGACATTGAATACCCCAATTATGTTTTGATTATTTTACTGATATTTTATTCAGAGATATCTTGAAACATTAGAAAAAACGTTTCTTTACTATTCATTTTTATCATTGAAGATCAAAAGTCTGGGTGTGGGACAAGCACAAAACGGCAATATTTGCATATAATGATGCTGAAAAAAGGTGAAAAAGTCATCACAGACTACTAGAACAAATTTCTTAACACCCTGTCATTGTAAAGATAACTATAACAGTGTGAAATTTCCCCTTTTTTCTGTTTTTCATACAATATGATCAAAGGACATAAGTTCTCGTAGTCTAAGAATCACCCCTAAACGCCACAGTCTGTTAGGTACTATAAGAGCCAGTCAGTGATTTACTAGATATGCTACAATTCTTATACGTCCTGTGTGAAATTGGATTTTTTTTTAAGGTTTGACATAGATACAGGTCTGTCATAGTTTATCCTTGGCAGTGGTTGGTTTAGCCTGACCAGGCTAGCAGGATTAACGCAACAGGATCAATCAAGCAAGCTTAGTGCAACTGTTGAACCAAATGCCTTGACGGTAATCTTAAAGAGCTCAGAACCTGCTAAACATTAGACACACACACAAAAAAAACTAAACAAAAAGACTAATTTAAATGAATAAGTAGTCCGAGTTTGTGGAATAAGGTGAAGATTTACAACCAGCCTCTGCCATCTGTTTGTTCCTCTACTTATCCCCGGCCTGTTTGCTGATTTTTGCCAAACTCTGTATGGCAATGAATGTTGGTCCAAAAACTGCCATTAAAACCCATAGAAGTAGAGAAACTGGAATACCAACTCAAGATCTCATTCCACTGAGTTCTGTTTGTGCATTTGCAACCCCAAGATTTCAGCCGCGCGGCCGCGAGAGTTTGTGTAATTTACTTCTGGTTGTCTGTCAGCAATAACACCAGATGCCCTTGTAAAGGACAGTTTCTGCGTGTTTTCTACCGTAGTTCAGCAAGTTATACTCTTGAAGTATGTTCAAAGTGTAGCTTGAATGATGTTCTTGTTGATTTTACATTGTATTCAGGGCAAAGCTTGCTTATATTATAGATAAGAGCATGCAGACTGTCAGAAACTGTGGCGGAAAATCATGGTCAATAATAATTCATAAAACGTATTAAAATACAATAAAAGCACACTTCAGTCATCATTTTAAAAATCATCATACTATTATAACAGAATAAAACTCAGAAATAACAGCAAGTCATCATATACCATAATAAAATCATGAATCACAATAATCAAACACCGTAAAAATAATCATTTTATTTCTTTAAAGTAATAGCACTTGGAGCAGTTACCACATGACAAAGGAGGCTGTTCCTCAAAGTTAAAACTAAATGTATGTATTCGGGAGGGATTTTAGTCAATCCAACGCAGCATACAGACATGTGTACGATGTCAGAAGGTTGCTGGCCACACTGCAGCAATTTCTATATTTTTCCCAGGATTTCAAACAAAACTGGGCTGGCATCAATCTTGAAGATCCTGATATTGTTACAGAACCACCCTCTTTTGCTGAACAACAAAACTCATTAAGAACAATTCACATTTTATTTTCAGTCAGAAATTATTTCGATATCACTAAGGTATCACACGGTCAATATGACAATATGCGCATCATTTATTTCAGTCCACACAAATCAAAGAAAATGTGAGAGGCATCATGAAGGACCTGACACCTGCTTTCAGTTTCTATCAAGCTGCCAAAAAGTTTGAGGTTACAGAACTGTGCACATTGCTAGAGAAGCATCTAAGTCCTTGCATCATCAAGATGTCCAGGATATCTGGGACCAACTGTGAGGCCTCACAGGTGGCAGTCTACCAGACGGCAGCTGACAGGATGGCGCAGGTGACCTGTTACCGCAGACCACCAGCTGACCGTGTGGCTGGCACTGCGGGTGTTCACCAAACTGTTGGATGCTGAGTCGAGTAGTTCCCAGTCTGGCAACGTGGACAGCCTTGTTGGGCGGATCTCAAGCCACACTTTTTTCCCTCTCAGATAAAATAGTATTTAGAGTAAAACAGAAATCAGTATTTACAGAATTAATTGAGTTAATTTTGTAAAAAACAAACAGAAAGGTGAATATATCAATGATACGCAGATGACAATAAAACACAAAGGCCTATTTTCATTGTGGTCCATGTGAGGCTAAAACGTGACAACATTGAGGAGCTCAATTACACATGGACAGATTGCAAAGACATTATAATCTCAATTAATATAAGTAGCAATAAGTGTGTAGTTTATATATAAAAGGTCTATTAGAAAAGTATCCGACCTTATTTTTTTCAAAAACCATATGAATTTGAATTACATCAGACATGCTTGAACCCTCGTGGGCATGCGAGAGTTTTTTCACGCCTGTTGGTTACGTCATTCGCCTGTGGGCAGTCTTTGAGTGAGGAGTCGTCCACCCTCTCATCGTTTTTTCATTGTTTAGGAATGGCTCAGAGACTGCTGCTTTGTTTGATCAAAATTTTTTCAAAACTGTAAGGCACAACTGAGTGGACACCATTCGATAAATTCAGCTGGTTTTCGGTAAAAATGTTAACGGCTGATGAGAGATTTTGGTCTGGTAGTGTCGCTGTAAGGGCGGCCCACGGTGCCTGATGGTGATCTGCGCTTCGAGGCGGCAGCGTCTCACCGTTTCAAGTTGAAAACTTCCACATTTCAGGCTCTGTTGATCCAGGAAGTCGTCAGAGAACTTTCAGAAGAAGTCGGCATGAGGAGTTTATTCGGACATTCCATTGTTAACGGACATTTTGTAATGAAAGAACGTGCGGGCAGAGTCGCATGTCGGGCCGGACCCGACCGCGGGGGGTCGCGACAGGAAAAACACCTCCATTGGAAACCTTAACGGGCAAGTTGGAACATGCCCAAGCTGTTAATTTCTTAGTTACTCACTTGTTGAAAGCCATCAAAAGCCGCCTGAATTTTACAAATGGTTTTCAACACGGAGGTGTTTTTCCTGTCGCGGCGCACACAGATTCGCCGAGTCGTCACGGAAACGACTCTGCAAATTTGCGTGCACGTCTTTCATTACAAAATGTCCTTAAACAGTGGAATGTCCGCATAAAGTCCTCATGCCGGCCTCTTCTGAATCTTCTCTGTTCTCTCACGACATCCTGGGTGAATTAAGCCTTAAATTAGGATGTTTTCAGGTCGAAACAGGCCGACGACGGCGCCTGGAAGCGCTGCGCGATGTCCCGCCCCATAATCTCTCATCAGCCGTTAAACTTTTCACTGAAAACCAGCTTAATTTCTCGAATAGTATCCACTTGGATATTCCTCACAGGTCCAGAAAAAATTTTGATAAAGCAACGCGCGCCGTCTCAAACAGCGTGTGAAACAAAGGAATTCAGCCGAGAGGGCGGGACCACATCTCACTCAAGGCCTGCCCACAGGGAAATGACGTCACCAACACGCGTGAAAAATCTCACGCATGCGCACAAAGGTTCAAGCATGATTGGTGGAATCGCACGTCATTCAAATCCATGTAGTTAAAAAAAAATAAAAGGGTCGGTTTATTGTCTAATAGACCTCGTATATAAATCAGAGGTGGGGCAAAGTCACTGTCAAGTCATCAGTCTCCAAGTCCCAAGTCAAGTCTCAAGTCATAATGACCACCAATTGTTTGCAAGCTGACTTGAGACTTGACTTGCGACTTGCTTATTCATGACTTGAAAGTGACTTTGTCTCACCTCATATATATATATGGGTGATTCTTTAACTACGGGCACTATTGGCCTTGTAAATGTAATTTCCACTACACCATTGCCTTACAATATAAAGCGCCTTGTGTGATTTGGCACTATATACATGTGCTCTGATGTCACTGTTTATCTCCATAGAAACTACCCAAACAATCTTTCATACAAACTGTTTAAAGGGACATTACAGTGTTGTGGTGGAAATTACGACAATAGTGTGGGACAACTACATTTTGTTTAAAAAAAAAATATCACAACAGTTGTATGACATTGAATACCCCAATTATGTTTTGATTATTTTATTCAGAGATATTTTAAAACATTAAAAAAAACTTTTTTTTACCATTCATTTTTATCATTGAAGATCAAAAGTCTGGGTGTGGGACAAGCACAAAACGGCAATATTTGCATATAATGATGCTGAAAAAGTCATCATAGACTAGAACAAATTTCTTAAAACACTTTCATTGTAAAGATAACTATAAAAGTGTTAAGTTTCCCCTTTTTTCTGTTTTTCATACAATATGATCAAAGGACATAATAAGTGCCCGTAGTCTAAGAATCACCCATATTATATATACACATATACATATAAATAAAATTTACACTGGGATACCAATAAAATAAAATAAATCCAAATTAAAAAGAGAACAATAAGATCTTAATAAATTAAAATAAATAGCAACTGTATCCTTGTGAAAGTGTAGATGGCAGCAAATTTAGTACCAAGTTTCAGACAAGAAAACAACAACAACAAATTTAGCACCGAGATTCTGATTAGCGATGTGGTTCTGTTGGCTTCATCAAATCAGGACCTTCAGCGTGCACTGGCGCCGTTTGCAGCCGAGCGTGAAGCGTCCGGGATGAAAATCAGCACCTCCAAATCCGAAGCCATGGTTCTCGACCAGAAAAAGGTGCTTTGCCCTCTTCAGGTCGGTGGAGTGTCCTTGCCTCAAGTGGAGGAGTTTAAGTATCTCGGGGTCTTGTTCACAAGTGAGGGACGGATGGAGCATGAGATTGATAGACGATTGGTGCAGCATCTGCAGTGATGCGGTCGCTGTATCGGACCGTCATGGTGAAGAGAGAGCTGAGTAGGGGGGCAAAGCTCTCGATTTACATTCCGATCCTCACCTATGGTCATGAGCCAAATCTCATGACCGAAAGAATGAGATCGCGAGTACAAGAGGCCGAGATGAGTTTCCTCCGCAGGGTGGCTGGGCGCTCCCTTAGAGATAGGGTGAGGAGCTCGGTCACTCAGGAGGAGCTCGGAGTCGAGCTGCTGCTCCTTCACGTCGAAAGGAGTCAGCTGAGGTGGTTCGGGCATCTTTTCCGGATGCCCCCTGGACGCCTCGCTGGAGAGGTGTTCCGGGCACGTCCCATTGGGAGGAGGCTACGGGGAAGACCCAGGACACGCTGGAGGGACTACATCTCTCGGCTGGCTTGGGAATGCCTTGGGGTTCCCTCGGAGGAGGTGTGTGTGGATCGGGAGGTCTGGGCGGCTTTGCTTGAGCTGCTGCCCCCGCGACCCGACTCCGGATAAAGCGGAAGAAAATGTATGGATGGATTCTGATTAGAAAATAATGGGCTACAAGATAAACTTGTCTTTTGAACCAGAAATCACATAAAAAAATACAAACAAATAAAAGGGTGGCGTTCCTCTTCCCTTAGCTGACTGAATAAAATTGACTAACTGTTTATTAAAAGTTGCCTTGTTGCTGATCGACTGCAAGATCTATATTTTTTATAAGCCACCCTTCTTTTCAATTTCTGCAACGCAACTTCCTTTCATGGACTGTTATCGGTTTCTTGGTCTGCTGATGATCAGTTTTTGTGCAGCAGCAACCACAGCCTCAGAAATGCTGTTCAAAGAGGTGTACTGTTTTTACCTCACACGAAATCCCAGGTTTAAGAAGGCTCACAAGTTCTCAATAGAGTTTAAGGCAGGTGGGGGAGGGGGTTGTGTCATTACTGTAACAACTGAGGTCAAACACAGGTGAGTGGATAAATGGTTCTTTATTGGAGGTCAGCAGCCAGACATGCACAAAGTGTGAAGCATCCAAACCCAAGAGAGACAACAAGCAGGTGGTCAAAACAGAGCACAATCACACCAGGTACCAGGGTTGGGCAGCAACGACTGGCAACAAAAGGACTAAAGAACTGGAAATGAATACACAAGACAATCTGGCAGAAAAGAAGAGAAGAACCATTTAGAGGAACAAGAGACAGCTGAGGGAGACTCAGATGAGGAAGAAAGCTAAGAGGTACACAAGGGAAAGGTGACCGCAAAAATAAAACAGGAAGTGCACAGATGAGACAGAACTGTAACAAGTATTCTGTCATCTTTGGCCTTTGATGGGGAGCCAAGCAAGCTGTTCATGTATCCATCTTGAAGGAATCATGAAGTACTTGGAAGCATGTGACGGAAGCATTGCCCTGCAAAAAAAATGACACCTTTCTTGAATAATGCAGAGTTTTTTTTTTTTCCCTATACCAGTGCGCAAAGAAAATATCTTCTAAAAATTGCAGGAGGTTTGAGGGTTTATTTTAAGTCCACCTTCAACCCAAAAAGGTCCAACTAGAACATCCTTAATAATAACTGCCCATCCCAGCATCAAGAGTCACTGCCATTTGAAACCAACCAACAGTCCATAAAACCTTTGAAAAATCTGTCTTTAGATATTTCTCAGCCCAATCTTGATGTTTCAACTTGTGAGTCTTGTCCACTGGTGGTTGTGTTTTGGTCTTCCTTACCATGGCCATGTCTCTGAACATCTTGTACTTCTGGACACTCCAGGTAGGTTGCAGTTCTGGAATAAGGTGGCACTGGAGGATCATGAGTTCCTGGTAGTGTCATGTGTAATTCTTCACATCTTTTGTAGTTAATTTGCCTTTTTTTCCCCCCTTCTGCACACATTTCTTGTGACCCTATTGAGTATTTACAACAAAAGGTATGCAAGGGCTGACTTTTTGTTCAGACTTTAACTCTTAAGTCAAAGAGCAAGACCATTCTTATGAGCATTTCTGCCAAGTTTTACACACAGCGCCACAGATATGGAGGACCAAACATTGATTTATTTATCCGTTTGTCTATACATTTATGTGATTATTTACACTTAATTCAGGTTCCTGCTGAATGACAGAAGGGCTGTGAGCTGGACATATGATGGCCCATCTGAAATGACATGCTCAGGACAGTTAGACCAGTATTCAGCCTGCTGGGAGAAATGAAGACATGCTGACTCATTGACTCAGTTCCCCGGGGTTGAATTATATAATTACTAATTATATCATCAGCTGGATTTTTCTGGCTGTCTTCGGAGTGCTAATCCTTTCTGTCAGGCCATTCCTGTATTCCTAAAACACATGTTCCCACAAAATGTTTGTGGGAACATCAGCCTGACTGCAGCCATTTCTAAAGAGTTCCGGAGTTAGTCAACAGTAAAATTTGGTTGGTATCGAGAGTTATCGCTGCTGCAATGCACTTAACAAAGTCCAACTCAGACTGCGCGGAGTTCAAGTGGGTAACCACATGTTCTCTTTTAGAGGCAATTAAAAAAAAAAAAAAAAACTGCAGTGATTCCTACATTTATTTTGACTTATATTTCATTGCAGACGGTACTCTCGGCTTCTACGATATAATATCAAGTTTTATGGGTGAACACATTCTGATCATGTAGTTTTAACATAACATGCAACAACTTAAAATTTAACTTGCTCAGTGAACATAATAAAATTATGGAAAGTATTTCCGCCCAAGTAAAATGTGTTAACCTAGCCACAAACTATTTTGTTGACTGACCTAAATGTAAATTTGTTGGGTCAACATCATGAATTTGCATTAGTGTTACTTAATTACCATGGGTCAGGCCAACTAGATTTGTAGGGGTAAATGTAAAACCAAACAAACAAAAACAGTAAGTCCCTTTGGCTGCTCACTTGTTTGCGCTCGGGACCACAACAAATCCAGGGTGAATCTGCATAAATTGTGTGATCCAACACAGCAAAGTTAACATGTAATTGTACCATTTTAAAAGTAGTTGTAACTACATACAGGGCAGGGGTGGTGGAAAAGTGGTTAGTGCACTTGGTTTCAGTACAAAAGGTTCCTGGTTCAAACCCCACCACTTTCACATTTCTCAATGTAATGTGGAGTCGTGTCAGGAGGGGCATCTAGTGTGAAACCTCTACCAATTCAACATGCAGATCCAACTCAGATTTGCTGTGGTGACCCTGAGCACAAACAAGGGAGCAGCTGAAGGGACTGACTTTTTATTTTTGTTACATTTATCCTTACAAATCTAGTTGGCCTAAACCATGGTAATTGAGTAACAGTAACACAAATTAATCATGTTGATCCAACAAATTTAGATTTAGGTCGACATTTACCTTTTCAAATCTAGTTGGCCTGAACCATGGTAATTAGGTAAGAGTAACACAAATTCATCATGTTGACCCAACAAATTTACACTTAGGTCACTCAGCAAAATTGTTTCTGGCTAGGTTAACACATTTTACTTGGGTGAAAATACTTTACATAATTTTTTATGTTTACTGAGCAAGTTATGTTTTTTGAGTGTATGAACAGATATATGATGTTTTGTATGATAAACCCATTCCTGCATTTCAGGGCTGAAACATTCCAATAAATGTTGGGGGCAATTTAGGGCCAGTAATTGTTACAGCCCCTTGAGCAAACATTTGTGCTTGCTGAAGTGTGTTGTTTTCTGAGTTCCAGTAGACATATTTTTGGGTTGTTTACACTTCAGTGTTCTTGCATGATTACTTTTTCCTTTTACACACACAGTGTCATGGTTTCTTTTGTGGATTTGTGAGGTGTTCCCTCACTTTAGTGTCCTTTTTCCCTTCATGTCTTTAGTTCTTAATCACTGCTCTCCACACCTTTCTTTTTGTCCTTCACCTGTGGGTTCTGTGATTATGTGCGCACACTTCCCTCCCAAGCCCACAACATTAGTAGTTGGCGTTTCCACCTTGTGGCAGTTACTTTATGCGCTTCTCTCTGGGATTTTATTTGACAAAGAAATAGAATCTGTGCTTTCTAAGTTTTTCAACCTTGGTAATGAACTCTGTGTCCCCCAGTAAGTTTCTTATTTTTCAAATAAGTTATAAGCTGGGTTTGTGTTTGTCTGTTATTGACTTTCCCACCTTCCTCTGTTTTAAGGAATTTGTCACTTATCAGTGAGTTTTGTGGACTCTTTGTATCAGTAGATAGGATAAATACCTACCTCTCAGTTGTGCATTTAAACAAGTTAGCTTGTAAATTCTTTCCTTCCGCCAAGCTCATGACAGGGACATGTTCTCAGTATGAACTCTTTTGACCTAAGACTGGATTATAAATGAAGTCTTTGTTTGAATTGCTGTGCTCATTGCAGAGGGGTCTCGACAAAAACCACAAAGTTGCCATTGCTGCTCATGACAGTAATGAGGTAAAACTTAAATAATTAAAATAATAAATCACCTATTTCAAAGAGGTGATGTCAACAGATTGTCATGATTTTGTACAAAAACAGTATCCATGAAAGGCTGAATGTTTGAGGAGCAAAGACGGGCAGAGAACATCCTTTTTACAAAATGTGTAAGAAAATTATTTAAAATGTTTAAAAACGGCATTCCTCAAAGAAAGATTGGAAAGGATTTGCATATTTCTGGCTCTACAGTGCATATTATCATTAAACGATTCAAGGAATCTTGAGGAATTCCGGTGCGTAAAGGGCAAGATGATCTCCAATCCCTCAGACTGCACTGAACTAAAAACCATCTTTCATCAATAGCTGATATATGCATATGGACAAGTGATGACTTTGTAAATCCTCTGTCAAGCACTACAGTACAGAATTAAAGTTACAAATGCCACTTAAAACAATGCAAAACCACATTCTGCACACATACAAAGGTGTGACTGCAGAAGAAGAAGGTATGGATACTTGATTAGCCAGCCTGTAGTCCTGTTCCCAATAAGAATGTGTGGATAATTTTGAAATGAAAATGCAACATTGACCACCCTGTACTTCTGCACACCTTAATACGTGTGCAGGAAGAATCAGACAAAATAACACCTGAAATGTTCCATCATTTGTGTCATCAAAGTCAAAACATCTTCAATTGTTGTGACAAGGAATGGCAACATTACAGAAGTGAAAATTTAGCATCCCAGCCTGTTTTTTTTTAATGTGTTGCAGACCTGTAATGCAGGAATGGATGTATATTAACAAATGAAATTAAGTTGATCCCACTAAATAAGAAACATCTTGGGTTCATACTGTCAGCAATGAAATAAAAGTCAAACTAAATAATTTTAATTTCATTTCCATACATCCCAGTTTTTTATGATTTGGGGTTGTATACACAATTAAATGTGTTGTCTGTATTTAACCCATTCTAATTGGACCTGGACACAATTCGGCCATCTAGAGACACTGCCTTGGTCAAAAGCAGAGCAAGGGTAAGGACTTTGCCTAACTGTCCAGTCATATTGAGACTTGACCCACCACTAACTGCAAAAAAAAAAAAAAAAAAAAAGTTTTCTGTGGAATTCTCCTCAGCTATACCACAGGAATAACATTAAAAATAGAGAACAATAGAAGGGGTGGAAGGGTCCAAAATATGCTCATCTATGTCAATCAGGCATGAAAATCAAAGGAACCAGTGAAACAACTGGAAAACTTGTATCCATCATTAAAAGAACAAATGCTGTTCAAATTCATCTGTAGTGTTGTTAAAAATACTAGAAATGTCAAGCAGCAAGGGTGACATAGCACAAACAGGAAGTCACAAATGCAGACTCTCGAAAGCAGGTGTAGGATTTTGGTGTAGGTGTAGGATCAAAGGGTTTTACCTAGGAAAAACAGCCAATGGTACGGTACACAGGTAGGCAGAGGTACAGAGGAGCAGCGGGCAGAGACGAGGTCAGACAACAAGCAGGGTTCAAAATCACAGGTCCACAGAGTTCATGGGAAGTGACAAAAGCAAGGTCAAAACATAAGACCAAAGGGTCAAACACTAGCAGGCAATAGAATAAACACTTGACAAGGCTATGAAACGAGGCCGGAACGCAGACAAAAAGGTCAAATGAACTGGCAGAGAGCAGCAGACAAGCAGGGTTTAACTACACTGATGGTAATTACGGAAAAATTTAACACAGGTGTAGAGAACATTCAGGAAGGGGCGTGGCCAAATTAATCAAAGATGAGGGAAGACAGGAGGCAAGAGAGTGCAGTAAGACAGAGCAGACAGAATTACAATGAAGATGAGGGAACGTGGTGCAAGATAGTGCAGTTTGACAAATGCAAAGTGAACAGGACCTGACAAGAAGATGAACCTAAACCACAGTGATCACAATAAAATACCAAAACCAAAGATGAACAAAACCTAAGTCCTAATAAACAATAAATAAAATAAAGAAGATCTAACACAAAGGAACAAAGAATTAAACCAGGAAACAAATGTAAGAATGGAAAAGCGCTCAGCAAGAAAATAAAGGCTAAGACTAAACTAGAATGGAACGCACGTGGCAAAAGTATCATAGATAGATAATTCAATATGTGACAAAAGTACGATCACACAGATGGTCACAGACAAATGATAAATGAACAATGTAGAAGCAAACAAGGGACAAAGCCATGACATAAACCAGGCATGTGGCAGAGCATGACAAGAAACTGAAACTGGGTGCCCATTTGGATAAATAGCTAATTATGTAATCATAATTAAGCTAATTAAGTATCACCATTATTGAAAAGAACATCTATTTTACCATAACACTTAGAACAAATTTGTATAAGTGTCAAATAGTGTCAAAGTCAGGAGGTGTTCAAATAACATATGCAAGAATCCTAAAGAGGTTGTGATTATGCAAATATGGCTTAAACAAAAAGTATACCTCCTATACTATGTATGAAAATACAATATGTATTTTTATACATATTTATTTCTTAATAATATGTATAAAATATTTATTAAAAATCCTTTATAATTAACTGGGAGGATTCGATCCAAATGTTCACCAATCACAACATTTAAGGAAAAAACAAAACCCGAAATAGTCACATGATTTCAAGACCAAAGTGCGGCCTCGTTTCTCTTTGGTCACGTGGTACTATAGCAGTACTCTGAAACATGAAACAGGCTTCACTTGAACACGCCCCCTGTGCTCGATCCAAGTCTCGGGGGTTTGGTGTCACATCCGGTCACATCCGTCACTACCGGTGTCACAGTCGCGTGCAGTTTTTTGGGATTTTGCAGCTGTTCGTCGTGACTGACGTCGTCATGGTGGATTCCGAACGTAAAGCGTCCTCTTACAAAACCGTGGCTTTGCCTGAGTCCCAGTTGGACATTGCGGGCCTGCCGTACTCGGTGTCCGTCCTCAAAGTTGGGTACTGTGTGTCTCAGGCCGACGGGACGCTCCGAGCCGACGGGACCATTTCTCTTATAACAGGACCGAAGAACATTCTGGTGGACACCGGCGGCCCGTGGGACCGGGACTTTCTGCGAGGGAGACTGAGAGAAAAAGGGCTCGAACCTGAAGACATTAACGTTGTCGTGGGGACTCACGGACACTCGGACCACATCGGGAACCTGAACCTGTTTTCGGCCGCGCTGACGGTCGTTGGATATGACGTCAGTGTTAAAGACACGTACCGCTCCAATAAACTGGCAGAAGGACAAGATTACTGCATCGATGAGCATGTAAGTGTTTGGTTTGTTTTATTTTTGTTGTTATTGTTGTAATTTTTAAATGGGCTCATTTTTCGCTGCACCTCTGTGGAAACAAAACCATCATAACTACCCGAAGAAACACTGCAAGAAATCATTTGGTGCAAAATAACATGCATGATGAAAGGAAAAAAACTAAATCAAACTTCATGATCGGTGAGACGGCCTTTCAGATTTCACCAAAATGACATCATTTAATGTGTACTGATATCCACACATTATAATGTCACTTTATTTATGAAACGTGTTGCAAAATTAGAGCTCATTTTAGTGAAGAGAACTCATTTACACAGTGAATATTTTAGTTTTGTTTTAATGCCATCTGCAGGAGGAAGAGTGTGTGTGTGTGTGTGTGTGTGTGTGTGTGTGTGTGTGTGTGTGTGTGTGTGTGTGTGCGCGCGCGCGTGCGCACCTGCATGAGGTTTTGAAGTACAGGTGTTGTGCCCGATTCAGCACCCCTGCCGTGAAATGCACCACCTTCGTGGGAACGCGCGTTTGAACCTCGTCGCCTTTAAACTCACATTTAACAGCACAGATACAGTTTGCGCAGACAAAAACGTACACAAATCAATATCCGGTTGTTAAGCGCTGACGTAACGCATCATGTGATAAATCTGTTTCCGGTTTCTGTCGAGATGAGGTGCCTCGCGTAACTGCATATGTGTGCACTGAAAAAAATTACTTGACAAAGTTCGCTTATTTTGATGGGCAAGTAAGTGTATAAATTGTTCGTCCGAACATAGTAATGTATAAAATCTACTCACTATAAAACGATAAGTATTTTTTAACCTGGAGTTAGCTTATTTTCACAGGCAAAATATACATTTATGCTCCTAACGTAAAATACAGAAAATGTTTTACTTACTAGGCTGTAAATACACTGAATACAATAAATAAATTAAAAAAAACCTGACGAAAAAACAAAATGCGCATGCGCAGTTGCACGTCAAACGAGTTACATCATCCCATGTGCAGTTGCGCGAGCACCTCATCTCGACGGGTGACGTCTTCAAGTCCGGGGTAGAGCGATGCATGCGCAGTAGCGCGAGGCACCTCATCTCGACATTCACCTCATCTCAACAGGACACCTGGTCCAAAGACCTCCAAGTTTATAATTAAAGTTACGTCTGTTTGATCCTTTTAAGGATCTATAGTTTAAGTTTAGTTTATGTTTACATTGTGCGCAAACCTCCGTCCCTCCGATCTCCGCCTCCGTTAACCGCATTCGTCTGGTTCTATGGTCAGAACACTTAATAAAACTTTTTTCTTTTACTTTACATATTTTATTATACACAGGTAAAATATACATGTCTGTTTCTTAATAAAAAATATTTATTACAATAAACAGGACGTTAAAGTGCAAACTTCACTTTCTCCCCGAACGACATTAACAGGAAGCGATCGCAGCTCGCAGCAACTCCCATTGAAAATAAAGGAGAAACAACTTGAGCGTCTGACATCTTTACATAAAACAAACGCAGTAACAACGTCTAAAAAAACAGTTAATATATATCCAGAAGAGTTTTAGGCACAATATACAAAGAGTTTTATGATGCGATGTTAATGCTGTTGTCCGTGTGCAGCGGTGTAAGTGCAGCCTCATCAGATCGCCTCAGTGCAGTTCTGTGTTAATGACAGCGCGCCTTTTTTGTTTGGAGCCGGAAGTTGAAAATCACATGATGCGTTACGTCACACTTAACAATCGGATGATCCTTATTCTATGTCACGTTGTCTCCAGATATGTGGGAGTGAACAGAATATGTTCATATTTACGAGCACTAATTGGCTGCTTTTGTTTAGTCAGAACGAAGCGTCTCTATTTTCTTGTTTGTTTTATGACGTTTCATCACACAATGGTGTTTGTTTTAGTGTTTATTTGTTAAAATTATTTTAATTTTATTCATTGACGTTATAAATGAATATGCAGCTTGAATCACTGTGGAACGTTTGAGGACCCTGTTGAAACTAGCTTCCATTCCTTCTTCTTTGTCTTTCGGCTGTTCCCGTTAGGGGTCGCCACAGCAGATCAATCGTTTCCATCTCACCCTGTCCTCTGTATCTTCCTCTGTCACACCAACCACCTGCATGTCCTCCCTCAGCACATCCATAAACCTCCTCTTTGGCCTCTGTCTTCTCCTCCTACCTGGTGGCTCCATCCTCAGCATCCTTCTCCCTATATACCCTGGGTCCCTCCTCTGCACATGTCCAGACCATCTCAATCTTGCCTCTCTGACTTTGTCTCCAAACCGTCCCACCTGAGCTGTCCCTCTGATATGTTCATTCCTAATCTTGTCCATTCTTGTCACTCCCAAAGAGAATCTCAACATCTTCAGCTCTGCCACCTCCAGCTCTGCCTCCTGTCTTTTTGTTAGTGCCACTGTCTCTAAACCATACAACATAGCTGGTCTCACTACTGTTTTGTAAACTTTCCCCTTCACTCTTGCTGATATTCTTCGGTCACAAATCTCTCCACCCACTCCACCCTGCCTGCACTCTCTTCTTCACCTCTCTACCACACTCTCCATTACTTTGAACAGTTGACCCCAGATATTTAAACTCATCTACTTTCACCACTTCTACTCCTTGTAACTGCACTATTCCACTGGGCTCCCTCCCATTCACACACATGTACTCAGTCTTGCTTCTACTGACTTCTACTGCATTGTTGGGTTGGCTTGTTTTACACCGGATGCCCTTCCTGACGCAACCCTCATTTATCCGGGCTTGGGACCGGCACTCAGAATGTACTGGCTGCACACCCCATGTGGCATTCCTATTGTCTGTATATGTATTATGTCTGTATATAATATATTAATTTATTCAGAGTATTGTCATCATCTTCAGAATTATTATTATTATTATTATTATTATTATAAAAATGTAATCATAACAATGGTTGTCATTCCATGTTACTTAATTTCCAAATACAACACAAAAGTGAAAAGAACGTGTATTTTTGGAAGTGTGTCAGATATACGAGGTCTATTAGACAATATTTTTTTTTTTTTTAACTATATGGATTTGAATGACGTGCGATTCCACCAATCATGCTTGAACCCTCGTGCGCATGCGTGAGTTTTTTCACGCGTGTCGGTGATGTCATTTCCCTGTGGGCAGGCCTTGAGTGAGATGTGGTCCCGCCCTCTCGGCTGAATTCCTTTGTTTCACACACTGCTCGAGACGGCGCGCGTTGCTTTATCAAAATTTTTTCTGGACCTGTGAGGAATATCCGATTGGATACTATTCGAGAAATTAAGCTGGTTTTCGGTGAAAAGTTTAATGGCTGATGAGAGATTATGGGGTGTTTCTGTCACTGTAAGGACTTCCTACAGAGCGGGACGTCCTGCAGTGCTTCCAGGCGCCGTCGTCGGCCTGTTTCGACCTGAAAACATCCTATTTTAAGGCTTAATTCACCCAGGACGTCGTGAGAGAACAGAGAAGATTCAGAAGAGGCCGGCATGAGGACTTTATGCGGACATTCCACTGTTTAAGGACATTTTGTAATGAAAGACGTGCACGCAAATTCGCCGAGTCGTTTCCGTGACGACTCAGCGAATCTGTGTGCGCCGCGACAGGAAAAACACCTCCGTGTTGAAAACCATTTGTAAAATTCAGGCGGCTTTTGATGGCTTTCAACAAGTGAGTAACTGAGAAATTGTTTAACAGCTTGGGCATGTTCCAACTTGCCCGTTAAGGTTTCCAACGGAGGTGTTTTTCCTGTCGCGACCCCCCGCGGTCGGGTCCGGCCCGACATGCGACTCTGCCCGCACATTCTTTCATTACAAAATGGCCGTTAACAATGGAATGTCCGAATAAACTCCTCATGCCGACTTCTTCTGAAAGTTCTCTGTTCTCTGACGACTTCCTGGGTCAACAGAGCCTGAAATGTGGAAGTTTTCAACTTGAAACAGCGAGACACTGCCGCCTCGAAGCACAGATCGCCGTCAGGCGCTGTGGGCCGTCCTTACAGCGACACTACCAGACCAAAATCTCTCATCAGCCGTTAAAATTTTTACCGTAAACCAGCTGAATTTATTGAATGGTGTCCACTCAGTTGTGCCTTACATTTTTGAAAAATTTTGATCAAACAAAGCAGCAGTCTCTGAGCCATTCCTAAACAATGAAAAAACGACGAGAGGGTGGGCGACTCCTCACTCAAAGACCGCCCACAGGCGAATGACGTAACCGACAGGCGTGAAAAAACTCTCGCATGCCCACGAGGGTTCAAGCATGTCTGATGTAATCACACGTTATTCAAATCCATATGGTTTTTGAAAAAAATAATAAGGTCGGATACTTTTCTAATAGACCTCGTATTTTCTGTCTAACTAGTTACATGGAAATAGCTTTATTGGCGTGGAAGGGGAGAGCAGTGGTGGCTCTTCAATTAATTACTCCCCGGGCAAGACCCCCTTCGAGCCCAACCCCCCCAAAAACCCACAACATTTTGCACAAACAGCCATTTTTTATTATTTTTATATTATTATTACATTATATTATGCTTTATTAATCTGTCTTTCAGGGAGGAACAATTAGCTCTTTATTAATGTGCATATTTGTCTCAACATTTAGCAAAATATGTAACTTGATATTTGTAAATATTCGGCTAAATGTGTACTTTGCATTAAGTAATCTGAAAAAGGTTTAGGTTTGACAGAAATGTGACACTCCAGTGTTTTCCTTTTTTCCTGAGTTTTTGGTTTTCATCTGTAGGTCAAAAGAAAATTTAAACTGAAATGTTACTAGCATTTCTATGTCAATGAAATCAAATGTGATTGTTTTTCTCTATTAAATAAACCATTTAATTATGAAGATAAGCCTCATTTTAAATGTTAGAGAGAGATGTGAACGGGTTGGCGGTGTACACGGGGCTTCTGTTTAGGGCTACGCTTCCTCCTCACAGTCACCCAGTCGGCCTGCTTTCCCGGCTGCTCGGGATCTGCCAGGGGGTAACTAACGGCGGCTAAGCTACCTTGGTCCGCACTGACTACAGGGGCCTGGCTAGCTGTAGAATTTTCCACGGTGCGGAGCCGAGTCTCCAATTCGCCCAGCCTGGCCTCCAAAGCTACGAATAAGCTACACTTATTACAAGTACCGTTACTGCTAAAGGAGGCCGAGGAATAACTAAACATTTCACACCCAGAGCAGAAAAGTGCGGGAGAGACAGGAGAAGCCGCCATGCTAAATCGGCTAAGAGCTAGTAGCTGCGCTAAGCTAGCGGATTCCTAAAAACACGCAAAGTGAATAATGTGTAAATAATTTAGAGGTGATTCAGCAGAAGGAGTGCTTTAGTTAAGGCACGTAAAGATTACACTGGGAAACAAATCGTAATCTAGATAACTAGATCAATCTAACTGCGCAGATTAAACAGCTAACAGATGCACAAAAACACCGCTGTGCTCCGGAACAGGAAGTGATACAATACCGCAGTGAGAGCCAACCACCAGTATAATGCGCCAAATCACAGCAAAAGCCGTCTCAAATGTCATCATTTTTATTCTTAGTATTATCTTTATTATTACTATTTTGTCACTCTTTGTCCTCCTCTGTCAAACTGACCATGGATTTTAGCATCCTTAAAGTATATAAAACATAAAGAGTAGGTGTCATGGAGGATATTTTTTAGGGGGTGCATTTTAAGGCAAGCCAGTCTGCCATGAAATGCACCCCCTCCTATCTCCCCCCTGGAAAGTGTCACATTGATGAAATTTGCTGTATCTATCAGTATCTGTGCTATGAATTTACTCTTAAAAGCATTTCACGCTGGGACTAACAGAAGGATATTTTTTAGGGGGGTGCATTTTACGGCAAGCCAGTCTGCCACGAAATGCACCTTCTCCTATCTCCCCCCTGGAAGGTGTCATATTGATGAAATTTGCTGTATCTATCAGTATATCAGTTCCCACGAAGGGGGTACATTTCACGGCAGGGGAGCACCCCCTTCACGGGAACGCACATTTGAAACTCGTCGCCTTTAAACTCACAATTAACAGCACAGATACAGTTTGCACAGAGAACAATGTACACAATCCAGTATTATTCTTATTCTATGTCACGATGTCTCCAGATATGTGGGAGTGAACAGAATATGTTCATATTTATGAGCACTAATTGGCTGCTTTTGTTCAATAGGAATGAAGCGTCTGATATTTTCATATTTATGACGTTTCATCACACGATGGTGTTTGTTTTAGTGTTTATTTGTTAAAATGATTTTAATTTTATTCATTGACGTTATAAATGAATATGCAGCTTGAATCACTGTGAAACGTTTGAGGACCCTGTTGAAATTAGCGTCCATTGCTATCGTCTGTATATGTATTATGTCTGTATACGAGGTCTGTGAGAAAAGTATCCGACCTTATTATTTTTTTAAAAACCATATGGATTTGAATCACGTGTGATTACATCAGCCAAGCTTGAACCCTCGTGGGCATACAAGAGTTTTTTCACACCTGTCGGTGACGTCATTCGCCTGTGAGCACGCCTTGTGGAAGGAGTGGTCCAGCCCCCTCGTCAGAATTCCTTTGTCTGAGAAGTTGCTGAGAGACTGGCGCTGGCGTTGATCAAAATTTTTTCAAAAACTGTGAGGCACATCCGAGTGGACACCATTCGAGAAATTCAGCTGGTTTTCGGTGAAAATTTTAACGGCTGATGAGAGATTTTGGATTGTTTCTATCGCTGTAAGGACTTCACGCAGAGCGGGGTGTCGCGCAACGCTCCGAGGTGACGTCGTCATCCTGTTTCAAGCTGAAAACCTCCAAATTTAAGCCTCTGTTGACCCAGGACGTCGTGAGAGAACAAAGAACTTTCAGAAGAGGTCGGAATCAACAGTTTATCCGGACATTCCACTGTTAAAGGAGATTTTTTTTAATGAAAGAACGTGCGGACGGATTGGCGTGTCGGCTCGCAGCCGGTGTGGCGCGCCCGCCACAGGAAAAACACCTCCGTTTGAAGCCTTAAGGACAAGTTGGAACATGCCCTGCTGTTAAACAATTTCTCAGATACTCACTCAACCGAAAGCCACCAAAAGCCGCCTGGATTTTACAAATGGTTATCAACACGGAGGTTGTAACACGGAGTAAAAAAATTATTTACTCAGTGTAATTTGTATGATATTTTCCCTAATTAGTGAAGTAAATTTGCTACGATTAGCTATAATTAGTTATTTTGCCAAATACAAAGAAAAACTAACTGTACTATATAAGGAATATAAACACTTTGAGTTAAAACACTACAACACTGTGATATTAAAAAACAATATTAGAATAAATACTTTAGCAAGTAAACTTAATTGTGATTTAAACACTATGAATACCCAGAACATAAAGAACACAACAACAGCATTAAAATAAATTCCAGCAATTTAATGAAATTAAGGTAATAAAGTATTTATTGTATAAAAACTCCACAATCATATTCATTCATTTTCTATACCCACTTACTCCACTCAAGGGTCACGGGGGGCTGAAGGTCATCCCAGCAGTCATGGAGCAAGTGGTAGGCCTCACCCTACGGTACACTGGCATTTCGTAGGACCACATAAAGACAACCAGCACATTCTCACACACACCTGGGTACAGTCATTTAAGTCACTAATTCACCTAACTTATGTCTTCAGAAGTGGCTCGCGTGCACACACACACACACACACACTCAATGTCAACTGCAATATTAAAATATTTGAGCAATTACCTAAGAAACCTAAATGTATAAACTGTTTATTTGAAACACGATATGCAATAAAATTAATTCAACATTTAAGCAATAATATAAAAAAAAGTTAACAAACTGTCTTAATTATAACACCACTTTAAACATAAGAAATACAATATTAAAATAAAATGATTTAAGCAATAATAAAAAAGTTAAACTGTTTTGTAATTATAGCACCACTTTAAACACGATATGCAATAAAATTAAAACATTTAAGCAATAATATAAAAAAGTTAACAAACTGCCCACGTGGGCGGCAGCAGTGAGACCTGGAGGGGGGTGATTGGGAAGCACGGCCTCCCCGATCTGAACCCGAGTGGTGTTCAGTTGTTGGACTTCTGTGCTAGTCACAGTTTGTCCATCAGGAACAACATGTTCGAGCACAAGGGTGTCCATAAGTGCACGCGGCACCAGGACACCCTGAGCCAGAGGTCGATGATCGACTTTGTAGTCGTATCATCTGACCTTCGGCCACGTGTCTCGGACACTCGAGTGAAGAGAGGGGCAGAGCTGTCAACCGATCACCACCTGGTGGTGAGTTGGATCTGCTGGGAGGGGAGGAAGCTGGTCAGACCTGGCAGGCCCAAACGTATCGTGAGGGTCTGCTGGGAACGACTGGCAGAACCCTCTGTCAGCGAGGTCTTCAACTCCCACCTCCAGGAGAGCTTCTCCCAGATCCCGGGGGAGGTTGGAGACATGGAGTCCGAGTGGACCATGTTCTCCACCTCCATTGTCGATGCAGCTGTTCGTAGCTGTGGTCACAAGGTCTCTGGTGCCTGTCGCGGCGGCAATCCCTGAACCCGGTGGTGGACGCCGGAAGTAAGGGATGCCGTCAAGCTGAAGAAGGAGTCCTACTTATCTTTGTTGGTAGGTGGGACCCTGGAGGTGGGAGCCCGTGCGGTCGCAGAGGCAAAAACTTGGGTCTGGGAGGAGTTCGGGGAGGCCATGGAGGAGGACTGTTGGTCGGCCTCGAAGAGATTCTGGCAAACCGTCCGACGCCTCGGGGCGGAAGCAGCTCTCCGCGGGTGGTGCTGGTGGTTGGCTCTCACTGCGGTATTGTATCACTTCCTGTTCCGGAGCACAGCTGTGTTTTGCTGTATCTGTTAGCTGTTTAATTTGCGCAGTTAGATTGATCTAGATAACGATTTGTTTCACAGTGTAATCTTCACGTGCCTTAACTAAAGCACTCCCTCTGCTGAATCACCTCTAAATTATTTACACATTATTCACTTTGTGTGTTTTTAGGAATCCGCTAGCTTATCGCAGCTACTAGCTCTTAGCCGGTTTAGCATGGCAGCTTCTCCTGTCTCTCCCGCACTTCTCTGCTCTGGGTGTGAAATGTTTAGTTATTCCTCAGCCTCCTTTAGCAGTAATGGTACTTGTAATAAGTGTAGCTTATTCGTAGCTTTGGAGGCCAGGCTGGGCAAATTGGAGACTCGGCTCCGCACCGTGGAAAATTCTACAGCTAGCCAGGCCCCTGTAGTCGGTGCGGACCAAGGTAGCTTAGGCGCCGTTAGTTCCCTTCCAGCAGATCCCGAGCAGCCGGGAAAGCAGGCCGACTGGGTGACTGTGAGGAGGAAGCGTAGCCCTAAACAGAAGCCCCGTGTACACCGCCAACCCGTTCACATTTCACATTTCGGGTGGGGAGCTGTTGACCCTGACTGGGGATGTTGTTGGGCGGTGGAAGGAATACTTCGAGGATCTCCTCAGTCCAGTCGTCACGTCTTCTGAAGAGGAAGCAGAGACTGGAGACTCAGAGGCAGACTCATCCATTACCCAGGCCGAAGTCACCGAGGTGGTTAGAAAGCTCCTCGGTGGCAAGGCTCCTGGGGTGGATGAAATCCGTCTTGAGTACCTTAAGTCTCTGGATGTTGTGGGACTGTCTTGGCTGACACGCCTCTGCAACATCGCGTGGCAATCAGGGACAGTGCCTCTGGATTGGCAGACTGGGGTGGTGGTCCCTCTGTTTAAGAAGGGGGACCGGAGAGTGTGTTCCAACTATAGGGGGATCACACTCCTCAGCCTCCCCGGTAAGGTCTATTCCAGAGTACTGGAGAGGAGAATTCGGCTGATGGTCGAACCTCGGATTCAGGAGGAGCAGTGTGGTTTTCGTCCTGGTCGCAGCACACTGGACCAACTCTACACGCTCCATCGGATGCTCGAGGGTTCATGGGAGTTCGCCCAACCAGCCCACATGTGTTTTGTGGATGTGGAGAAAGCATTTGACCGTGTCCCTCGGGGCACCCTGTGGGGGGTGCTCCAGGAGTACGGGGTCCGGGGTCCTTTGCTAAGGGCTATCCGGTCCCTGTACGACCACAGCAGGAGCTTGGTTCACATTGCCGGTAGTAAGTCAAATCTGTTTCCAGTGCACGTTGGCCTCCACCAGGGCTGCCCTTTGTCACCGGTTCTGTTCATTATTTTTATTTTATAGAATTTCTAGGTGCAGCCAGCGTGTAGAGGGGGTCTGGTTTGGAACCACAGAATCTCGTCTCTGCTATTTGCGGACAATGTGGTTCTGTTGGCTTCGTCAAATCAGGACCTTCAGCATGCACGGGGGCGGTTTGCAGCTGAGTGTGAATCGTCCGGGATGAAAATCAGCACCTCCAAATCCGAGGCCATGGTTCTCGACCGGAAAAAGGTGCTTTGCCCTCTTCAGGTCGTTGGAGTGTCCTTGCTTCAAGTAGAGGAGTTTAAGTATCTCGGGGTCTTGCTCACGAGTGAGGGACAGATGGAGCATGAGATCGATAGACGGATCGGTGCAGCATCTGCAGTGATGCGGTCGCTGTATCGGACCGTCATGGTGAAGGGAGAGCTGAGTAGGGGGACAAAGCTCTCGATTTACCGATCGATCTACGTTCCGATCCTCACCTACGGTCACGAGATTTGGCTCATGACCGAAAGAACGAGATCACGAGTACAAGCGGCCGAGATGAGTTTCCTCCGCAGAGTGCCTGGGCGCTCCCTTAGAGATAGGGTGAAGAGCTCGGTCACTCGGGAGGAGCTCGGAGTCAAGCCGCTGCTCCTCCACATCGAAAGGAGTCAGTTGAGGTGGCTCGGGCATCTTTTCTGGATGCCCCCTGGACGCCTCGCTGGAGAGGTGTTCCGGGCATGTCCCATTGGGAGGAGGCTACGGGGAAGACCCAGGACACGCTGGAGGGATTACATCTCTCGGCTGGCTTGGGAACGCCTTGGGAGCTGGAGGAGGTGTGTGTCGATCGGGAGGTCTGGGCGGCTTTGCTTGAGCTGCTGCCCCCGCAACCCAACTCCGGATAAAGCGGAAGAAAATGGATGGATGGATGAATGGAGTTAACAAACTGGCTTAATTATAACACCACTTTAAACATAAGAAATACAATATTAAAATAAAAATATTTAAGCAATAATAAAAAAGTTAAACTGTTTGTAATTGTCACACCACTTTAAACATAAGAAATACAATATTAAAATAAAATATTTAAGCAATAATAAAAAAGTTAAACTGTTTGTAATTGTCACACCACTTTAAACATAAGAAATACAATATTAAAATAAATATTTAAGCAATAATAAAAAAAGTTAAACTGTTTGTAATTGTCACACCACTTTAAACATAAGAAATACAATATTAAAATAAATATTTAAGCAATAATAAAAAAAGTTAAACTGTTTGTAATTGTCACACCACTTTAAACATAAGAAATACAATATTAAAATAAATATTTAAGCAATAATAAAAAAGTTAAACTGTTTGTAATTGTCACACCACTTTAAACATAAGAAATACAATATTAAAATAAATATTTAAGCAATAATAAAGTTAAACTGTTTGTAATTGTCACACCACTTTAAACATAAGAAATACAATATTAAAATAAATATTTAAGCAATAATAAAAAAGTTAAACTGTTTGTAATTGTCACACCACTTTAAACATAAGAAATACAATATTAAAATAAATATTTAAGCAATAATAAAAAAGCTAAACTGTTTGTAATTGTCACACCACTTTAAACATAAGAAATACAATATTAAAATAAATATTTAAGCAATAATAAAAAGGTTAAACTGTTTGTAATTGTCACACCACTTTAAACATAAGAAATACAATATTAAAATAAATATTTAAGCAATAATAAAAAAGTTAAACTGTTTGTAATTGTCACACCACTTTAAACATAAGAAATACAATATTAAAATAAATATTTAAGCAATAATAAAAAAGTTAAACTGTTTGTAATTGTCACACCACTTTAAACATAAGAAATACAATATTAAAATAAATATTTAAGCAATAATAAAAAAGTTAAACTGTTTGTAATTGTCACATCACTTTAAACATAAGAAATACAATATTAAAATAAATATTTAAGCAATAATAAAAAAGTTAAACTGTTTGTAATTGTCACATCACTTTAAACATAAGAAATACAATATTAAAATAAATATTTAAGCAATAATAAAAAAGTTAAACTGTTTGTAATTGTCACATCACTTTAAACATAAGAAATACAATATTAAAATAAATATTTAAGCAATAATAAGAAAAGTTAAACTGTTTTGTAATTATAACACCACTTTAAACATAAGAAATACAATATTAAAATAAATATTTAAGCAATAATAAGAAAAGTTAAACTGTTTTGTAATTATAACACCACTTTAAACACGATAAGAAATAGGAGAAGCTTGAATCTTGAACTGAGAGCCTAGACAGAAACGATAAGAAATACGATATTAAAATAAATATTTAAGCAACAACATAAAGTTAACAAATAAACTGTTTTGTTATATTATAATACCACTGCAAACATAAGAAACACAATATTAAAATAAGGATTTAAGCCATTATATGAAAACCTAAAAAAAAATATTGCAGTTGCAATAAACCCAGTATAAAGAATATTAAAATGTATATATGTTATCAATAAAATGAAAAACTAACAATCAAAACATGCCGTGGTACTTTTGAACACAAGAGTTACCATCACTTGCACCCAGGGCACAGGTACTCCTGATCCAAAGGAGGCTTCTGTACACAGGTGTGGTGGTACCACCTCTGACACATCTCACTGCCAATCTGTGTAAACAAGGACATGGATTGTTACTTTATTCGTGACCCCTGTGGACAGCCTGGCATTTACTGTGTACACAGCCCAGAACCTCTCCCCCATTGTCTAGCAGAGCTGCTAACAAGAAACCACTGAGAACAAATCCCATTCGTTGGGGTCACGTTGCTAACCGGATGTGACGTAGTGCCGTGCTCACCTATTATATGGAATTCATACGTCTATACCCCTTGCAGTCACATGACCACTCCCCATCAACATGTTGTCGGTCACGTGCAGGGCTTCAAGGATTATTTACACGAGAAGCAACATACGTACTGGAAAGTGTGGGACAAGCTTTGAGATAAACTCATCATGTCTGATCATGATAGTGGAGTAAGCAAACATACCAGGCATCTTTCTGGCGCTGAAATACAGCGGTACAAGGGCAAAATTGCCATTTTTGGGGTGCTTGTAATGTACACAACACCAGGTGTGATTTCTGTGACTGCACCTGGAGTGAAATTGTTATTACCACATGTGTAAGTACATTCAGGACTTAATTAGTTAATTGATGATTACAGACTTGCATATTCATAATAGTTTTTACTGACAATATTCGTCATTAACTTTATTGAATGTTGTGTACGCTGCTGTGTGATTGACCCCAGATAGTTTTAATGAATATTATTACTAATAATATTTACAATAATAATAATTAGGCTCCAGCTACCCCTTGAGCCCCAAATGGAGTAAGTAAGTATGGAAAATGGATGGATAACAATAATAATAATAATGTTAGCCATTTCAAGAGGACTCCAGCACTTTTTGCTTGGGCCCATAATAATATATAATGAAACTGGAATGCATATAGAAAAAAACAGTTCAATATTTGGAGTATTAATTTATGGGCCGCATGGTGGCTTAATGGTTAGCACTGTTGCCTCACAGCAAGAAGGTCATGGGATCAATTCCCACCTGCTGAGTGGAGTTTGCATGTTCTCCCTGTGTTTGTGTGGGTCCCTCTGGCTTCCTCACACATCCAAAGACATTCAGGTTAGGTGGATCGGAAACTTTGTCCGTAGTTGTGTGTGCAGGTATGAATGTGTTTGTCTATTTGTGGCCCTGTGACAGACTAGCGTCCAGGGTGTATCCTGCCTCAAGTCCTCTGACCACCTGGTAGTCTACTGCCCCCTTCCCCACCCTGACCTTTAATTGGTGTAAGTGGGTATAGAAAATGGATGGATGGGGTATTCATTCATTCACTTTCAGCTGTTTATCTGGGTCCAGATTGCAGTGGTAGGAGAAGACCAAGCACCTCACCTCACACTTCCCTATTCTCAGCCCAAAGCTTCCTGGGGGATCCTGAGGTGCTCCCAACATTGCTGGGAAATGCAATCCATCCAGCATGATCGGGGTCTTCCCTGAGGCCTCTTTCCAGGTTCATGACCATAGGTGAGGAATCAAGTGTAAATCAACTGGTAAATTGAGAGCCTCACTTTCTGGCTCAGCTCCTTCTTCTTAAACTCTCCTTTAAGGCGAAAATACACATATATGTCCTGGCTACAGCTAGACCGGTAATTATTCAAGCTGTTCATTTTTGCAGCTATTTTTTTCCTCTATAATTGGAACACACTGTCCAGGCCCCTTTAAAAATGGTGACCACCACCCCAGTTTGTCAATCCTGGGGAAATGTCCCAGAGTAATGAGTATTATCTTTGTAAATGCTGGTAAAGGAACACATACACGTGAATAATTATGTTGTGGCATTGTTGTTACTTAATAATTGAAGTGGACCATGCAGAAGAGGTTTGAAAATTTCTGGAATTCATTGAATATATAAGAAAGACATACAAATTTATGTGTGATACAGTGATCACTTACCCATTTATTAATGTCAGCAGCCATTCCAGGCCAAAACACCTTCTTGATGTTGCATCTCTGGTCTTTTTTTGCCCACTGTGCACACCTCTGGGGCTGTCGTGAAAATCCCTAAAAATGGCGTTGGCTTCCTCCATTCCTCTAACTACCTTTATAACGCCCTTACCAGGAACCTTTAAATAGTGCAGCACTCCATCTAGGAAAGAATTTATTGAAAACATACATTTTCATCAGAAAATAGATCGAGATGAAGCATTACGGAGTTGGCATATGGACATAAGATTAAATAAATGCCCGCACGTGGTGTTTATAATTAAACCACTTAACTCACCTTCGACGACAAACTTTGAAGCTTTTCGCCGAACTTCATTTTTTCCTTTTTATCCATGTTTGGTGGATATTGCCCTTTGGTTTTATAGTCCAAAATTGTCTGATATAATCTTGGCTCCATATTGATATTACTGTCAACACAGTTGACAGTTGGCGACGATGTCCAGGACCTCAGTGGTGCTCACACAAATGGATCCCCAGGGAACTTTATTTTTTCTGTCAAATTTGTGGATATGCTACCGTAAATTAAATGAATAGATTTTGTTAGAGACTGACCCACAGCTTTGATCTACTTTAGCAAATTAACAAATTTATTAAATTTCATGAATGTGTTAATTTGCTAAATTGTATAATTTTTTTAAGTAAAATACAACAAAGCAGGGAAATGCAGTTATACGCAGGTAACTTGTTTTGATTTGGAAATGGTTTTATTGTTCAATTTTTCTGTTAATGTAAACATTTTTCGATTAATAAATTAATTTATTAATGTATGTCCTGTGACGCTTCATGTGTGAAAGTTTTTATGAATAGTTGTTATTTTTATTAATACTGCTACAACTACTACTTACATATCACTGTCTCTTACACATCACATTTGAATTTATTTTATAAAAAAAAGATGCAGAAGAAATTGTGTATAATATAAAAACAACTAATGGCAACAAAACTTAATTAAAAGAAAGAGTTGTTTCTCCCCAACATTATTTGATTGATATAGATTCATAGTATAGATATTGATAGATACAGCAAATTTCATCAATGTGACACCTTCCAGAGGGGAGATAGGAGGGGTGCATTTTGTGGCAGACTGGCTTGCCATAAAATGCACACCCCATAAAAAATATCCTTCTGTTAGTCTTAGCATGAAATGCTTTTAAGAGTACATTCATACCACAGATAATGATAAAAACAGAAAATTTCATCAATGTGACACCTTCCAGGCGGGGGATAGGAGGGGGTGCATTTCGTGGCAGACTAGCTTGCTGTAAAATGCACCCCCCCTAAAAAATATCCTCCATGACACCTACTCTTTATGTTTTATATACTTTAAGGATGCTAAAATCCATGGTCAGTTTGACAGAGGAGGCCAAAGAGTGACAAAATAGTAATAATAATGATAATACTAAGAATAAAAATAATGCCATTTAAAATGAGGCTTATCTTCATAATTAACTGGTTTATTTAATAGAGAAAAAGAATCACATTTGATTTCATTGACATAGGAATGCTGGTAACATTTCAGTTTAAATTTTCTTTTGACCCACAGATGAAAACCAAAAACTCGGGGGAAAAAGGAAAACACTGGAGTGTCACATTTCTGTCAAACCTAAACCTTTTTCAGATTACTTAATGCAAGTACACATTTAGCTGAATATTTACAAATATCAAGTTACATATTTTGCTAAATGTTGAGACAAATATGGACATTAATAAATAACTAATTGTTCCTCCATGAAAAACAGATTAATAAAGCATAATATAATGTAAGAATAATATAAAAATAATAAAAAATTGCTTTTTGTGCAAAATGTTGTGGGTTTTTGGAGGGGTTGGGCTTGTAGGGGGTCTTGCCCGGGGAGTAATTAATTGAAGAGCCACCACTGCTCTCCCCTTCCACGCCAATAAATCTATTTCCATGTAACTAGTTAGACAGAAAATATATCTGACACACTTCCAAAAATACACTTTTGTGTTGTATTTGGAAATTAAGTAACATGGAATGACAACCATTGTTTTTATTACATTTTTATAATAATAATAATAATAATGCTGATGATGATGAGGATACTCTGAATAAATTTATATATTATATACAGACATAATACATATACAGACAATAGGAATGGACGCTAATTTCAACAGGGTCCTCAAACATTCCACAGTGATTCAAGCTGCATATTCATTTATAATGTCAATGAATAAAATTAAAATAATTTTAACAAATAAACAGTAAAACAAACACCATTGTGTGATGAAACGTCATGAAATAAACATGAAAATAGAGACGCTTCGCTCCAACTAAACAATAGCAGCCAATTAGTGCTCGTAAATATGAACATATTCTGTTGACTCCCACATATCTGGAGACAACGTGATATAGAATAAGGATCATATTGATTTGTGTACATTTTTGTCTGCGCAAACTGTGTATCTGTGCTGTTAAATGTGAGTTTAAAGGCGACGAGGTTCAAATGCGCGTTCCCATGAAGGGGGTGCATTTCACGGCAGGGGTGCTGAATCGGGCACAACACCGGAAATTAACTTTGACCTCTCATAATGCTGGACGTTCACACTAACATCTGCAAGATGTTTTATAAATCACTTCAGACAGATTATCTGGTGTCCAAAACAGCATTTTTTAGTTTTAGAAGTGTTTATTTCTCAATAACCTTTGCAAAATGTATGAGAAACAAATTAGATTTATACAGAAATATGCTGTTTTCTACCATCTTGGTTTGTTTTGTTCATAGGAGCAGCCAGTTGACATCACTGAACATCTCTACTCTGATTAGCTGCCGCTGTGTGCTTCCCAGTATCCCTTGTGCAAGTCGGGGAATCCCCCATATGATCTATGATGTCACTGTGGCCACTACCATAGACTGTATGGGTCCTTGCCGAAATTATAGTGGTGCCAAAGACAGTTCTTTTTATGACTTAAATCTTCAATAGCTCAGTGTCCATACACCTTTAATAATGACAGCAGATATTCATACATAGCTTTATTGGTAAAATTCAATTCTATTTATGCATAGCTCTATTTATATGTAGATTTTACTTTTGTTTTCTATCCATACGTAGCACCAAAATTACGTTTTGAAGTGACAGTCTTAACACCTCTAGTTCCAAAATATTTGTAATTATGTATGTTGATTGTCCTATATGTATTTTATACTTGAAGTAGAAAAAAATCATCACAGACATGTGGGTAAATACACGTAATTTCTTCAGTCCAGTGAAAATTCTGACAGCTCTTCAGCAGCTCCCAAACATGTCCGCACCAACACTGTGGCCACTGAATTTAGGTTCCTTGTATCATAAAAGCATTTTATCCCCCCAGTATGAAATATGGGGGAATATAGCGATCAGCATGTCCATCTGTCCGTCCCTCCGTTTTCACTTGCGCGATATCTCAAAAACCAGTTGACCAATTTCATTCGTATTTAGCATAAGGGTCTACGTGGGTGTTCCCTCAACACCAGTCGATTATGGTGACCTTGGGGTCAATTTCAAGATCACAGGGAGATATTCAAGATATTGTCATTGCCACACTTGTTAGCCTGATATCTCAAGAACAAGTTGATCAGTTTCTTTCATATTTACCATAAGGGTGTATGTAGGGACGCTGAATAGTCTCTGATTATGTTACGGTGGATCTGAATTGTTAAAACCCTTAGCAGATGAGCGGTAAGAATCACTCTGATGTCTTTGTTCATATTGTCTCATAGTGTCTCCCTCAGCCCCAACCAGTCCCAGCAGAAGACTGCCCCTCCCTGAGCCTGGTTCTGCTGGAGGTTTCTTCCTGTTAAAAGGGAGTTTTTCCTTCCCACTGTAGCCAAGTGCTTGCTCACAGGGGGTCGTTTTGACCGTTGGGGTTTTACATAATTATTGTATGGCCTTGCCTTACAATATAAAGCGCCTTGGGGCAACTGTTTGTTGTGATTTGGCGCTATATAAAAAAATTGATTGATTGATTGATATTATTTTTTGCAGCTGTCTGGCAACTTATGGTGTGGTTCTATGAATCAAACATAAATGAACACGAATGAGATGTAATCATTAAATTAAATACGAAAATGGTGTATATGAGGTCTATCAGAAAAGTATTTAAAGTATTTTTTAAAAAACTATATGGATTTGAATGACGTGCGATTACACCAATCATGCTTGAACCTTTGTGCGCATGCGTGAGTTTTTTCACGCGTCGGTGACGTCATTTCCCTGTGGGCAGGCCTTGAGTGAGATGTGGTCCCGCCCTCTCGGCTGAATTCCTTTGTTTCACCCACTGCTGGAGACAGCGCGCGTTGCTTTATCAAAAATTTTTCTGGACCTGTGAGGAATATCCGAGTGGACACTATTCGAGAAATTAAGCTGGTTTTCGGTGAAACGTTTAACGGCTGATGAGAGATTATGGGGTGTTTCTGTCGGTGTAAGGACTTCCCACGGAGCGGGACGTCGCGCAGCGCTTCCAGGCGCCGTCGTCGGCCTGTTTCGACCTGAAAACATCCTAATTTAAGGCTTAATTCACCCAGGACATCGTGAGAGAACAGAGAAGATTCAGAAGAGGCCGGCATGAGGACTTTATGCGGACATTCCACTGTTTAAGGACATTTTGTAATGAAAGACGTGCACGCAAATTCGCCGAGTCCTCACGGAAACGACTCGGCGAATTTGCATGCACTGTGTGCGCCGCGACAGGAAAAACACCCCCGTGTTGAAAACCATTTGTAAAATTCAAGCGGCTTTTGATGGCTTTCAACAAGTGAGTAACTGAGAAATTGTTTAACAGCTTGGGCATGTTCCAACTTGTCCGTTAAGGTTTCCAATGGAGGTGTTTTTCCTGTCGCGACCCCCCGCGGTTGGGTCCGGCCCGACATGCGACTCTGCCCGCACGTTCTTTCATTACAAAATGTCCGTTAACAATGGAATGTCCGAATAAACTCCTCATGCCGACTTCTTCTGAAAGTTCTCTGTTCTCTGATGACTTACTGGGTCAACAGAGCCTGAAATGTGGAAGTTTTCAACTTGAAACGGTGAGACGCTGCCGCCTTGAAGCGCAGATCGCCATCAGGCACCATGGGCCGTCCTTACGGCGACACTACCAGACCAAAATCTCTCATCAGCCGTTAAAATTTTTACCGAAAACCAGCTGAATTTATCGAATGGTGTCCACTCAGTTGTGCCTTACAGTTTTGAAAAAATTTTGATCAAACAAAGCAGCAGTCTCTGAGCCATTCCTAAACAATGAAAAAATCGACGAGAGGGTGGGCCACTCCTCACTCAAAGACTGCCCACAGGCGAATGACGTAACCGACAGGCGTGAAAAAACTCTCGCATGCCCACAAGGGTTCAAGCATGTCTGATGTAATCACACGTGATTCAAATCCATATGGTTTTTGAAAAAAATAATAAGGTCGGATACTTTTCTAATAGACCTTGTATACTTAACAGATGACACTCAGAAATATGGCAAAGATGACAAAATAGATAAACAGTCTGTCAGATGCATTTCTGTGTTCCTGCATACATTTCCAAACCAACGCTGCCATCGACTGGCCATTGAACACACTGGCAGTTGAAACCATGAGGGGACTACCCCCTGCTAATGTTACTGGCTGATACCCTGCTGTCAAGTTAACAACACGTGTGGTAAGATAAACATCTTATAAACAACATCAAGGACATGAGAATTAATGAACACAAAGGGATCCTCACTCACTCACTTGTACTGTACACACTGTTGCCAAAAACGGCTGGTTGTGCTGATGTTGGTGAGGATTGTCATGAATTGCTACCCTGCTCCATGTTGAGCTCCAGACTATGCAAAATGGTTGAGTTACAGTAGAGGAGAGAAAGTGCCCAGTGACAGTGAATGAAAGACCCAAACAAAATGTCCAGTAGTTGGAGCTTTTCCCCACAGTGTACTTGGGTGAATCCCCTGACACTGTTGATTGTGGTGACCTTGGGGTCAATTTCAATGTCACAGTGATGTATTCAAGATATTGTCATTGTCACCCTTGTTAGCGCGATATCTCTAGAAGTAGTTGACCAATTTCATTCATATTTAGCATCAGGGTGTACTTGGGTGATCCCCCGACACTTTATATTAGTGATTTGTGGGGACCGGCCGGCTATGCCATCTCCTAATGACTCTTATCAGTAAGCTAAAGGAGACGTGTGGTCTTGTTGAATTTACTTGTCAGGCACATTGTGGTGTCATGGAGATGTGCAATAGTGCAAAACTGATGAGAGAAAAATGCACGCTTATGACATCAGCCATGCAATGGAACAAATAGTGAATGTCACATGAGCTAGAATCCACCAATTAAATGACAAAGATCAACTCAGGTATGTATTAATGGGGGCGAGCTAACCAGGCTCTGGTGACACAAAAAGTCCTCAACAGTGAATCGGGCGGAGGAGATGATAGCTTCTAACCCAACGGCTGTGATGAAGGCTGCACCAAGTCCTCAGACCCTGATTGTCTGGGATTTCCCAGCCATCGCACCAGGCCAAGGATCTCTCAAGGACCATGCGTTTGTCAGTGTGCAATGGCATTCCCACATTAAACAAACCCACACACAGGTATCTCTCGATCTGCCACCATCCCATCTGGGAATCGATCAAGGCATGGTCTTCTTGCTACCGAGAGATTGTCACGATGACTATTTATGTAGTATTACTAATTTACCAAGTAACCATGTAACGGAGCACCTTGGCTGAAAAGGGAAAGTGTGTATGTATGTAACATATGTCCACAACTGTGTGTATTAGCTGCTGAATCCTGTCTTTGCTACAGGTATCTGTTGTTCCTACTCCAGGCCACACGGGACAGGATGTCAGCGTGCGAGTGAAGGGAACCTCAATGGGTACAGTGCTGCTTGCAGGGGACTTATTCGAGTCCTGCTCGGATGACGACACTTGGCGGGATCTGAGTATGAACCCTGCCATACAAGCAATCAACCGCTTGCAGGCGCTGTGCACTGCTAATGTCATCATTCCTGGACATGGACTCCCATTTGAAGTTCTCAGGGACTGATACTCCAAATCAACACCACTCAGAGAATCAGCTCCAACACTTAACTGAGACTATTAAAGTAACACCCAAAAAGTTACAATCACCTTTTAGAGTCTTTTTCTCTGGCTTGTTCCCTATCAGACAAACAGCAGTGTCTTTGATTGTCCTCAGTTTTTCTTATTGCTGAGAAGCAGAAAACTAGAGCACTGCGCTCGTAGAGCACAAACCTCCGCCAGTACTAGTATCCAATTCCACAAAATTTTACCTTGGAAAAAATTTCAAAGTCAAAGTCCTGTTAGAAGTGGATTGTCATAATTAAAGTTAAAAAACGTACAAAAGTACAATAAAAGCACACGTCATCAAAAAATATCACAGTACAACTAAATTAAATGTGATCAAATGTCAGGAGCATGTATTTAGTTCATGAACTTGAATCAAAGTTTTTTGAACATTATTCAAAAACGTTTTCAGCTTTTTCAGTTTCTGAATTCTTTTTCACATCATTCTCACAGAACATTGGTTTTCTCTGCTGTGCACAATTTGTCATTGCTTTTTGGAACTTGGTTTCCAATTGATAACTGGAAGACAAACAGGCATAAAATTGGAACTTCCGTCCAATTTTGGTGGTGTAAGTAAATCCGTAACAGGAAAAATGAGAGCGACTGAGGCACTTTTGATTGTGCCACAATGCAAAATGTACATCATATGTGCTTTTCAGTATTAAATTCAAATGTCAAAATCCACAATCCGGATCAGTTAAGCTCATAGTACTTGGTAGTACAGTTCCTTATATATTAGTCAGCTCTTGGTGTTGAGTGGGGTCGGAGTGAGTGCTTCAATGGGGTCTTCAGGTTGGCACCCTGCTTTATTGCTGTTTCATTGGTTGGCCTACGACACCTCCACGGGGCCCATCAGTGACATCTGGCATCCCTGGTGTGCCCCCCCCCCCCCCCCCCCCCCCCCGCTGCTTTTACCACCTGATCATCATTTTACAGTCCAGATGGGTTCATTTCTCTTGATCCACAGCCATCTGCTGCTTTGTTTGGCGGCTTCACACAGCGATGAACCGCATTCGGTGGGAACGTACTCACTTTGTTGGTCTTCTAGAGCCACTGCGGTCCTCAGCACTGAGCCACCTGCAGGTTGGATCATGCCCACAGGAATGCACCACATGGCCAAAATGTTAATGCTCACATTCCCTCACAATGCCAGTGATACTGCCGAGTCTCCATAAGTAACTGTTCATTTGACACAAAGTCCTTCCAGCGGTATCTGAGGACAATATTGTCCACTACAATGAATCTGTCTGGATTCAGCAGTTTTCCAAAACATGAGAACCATAAGGAGACTAGTTAAGGCACCAAGACACGAGGGATGTGGGAAAAAATATCGATATTATATCACAATATTTACTGTATTTTCTGGAGTATCAGTCACTTTTTTATTTATTTTTTTATTGTTACAGAGAAGGTCAGTCATTTTTTGAACTGTCTCCTCCAGACAGATTGTAACATACAGTTTGTGTATCGTAACAATGGACGTGAATGACGCCAAAATATATGCTGTGATCAGGAAATATTCATGTGTTCATCTCGATTTGTCTAAAGGAAACTGTTTTGCTGTCAATAAGGGTTCCATATTAAGGGTTTTTTTTTTAATTTTAAATAACTTTATTACGTTTGGGGAGGTGATGGTCTAGTGGTTAAGTGTTGGTGTTGAGCCCAGAGGATCCTCAATTCAAACCACCGTCAGGCCGGAAAATCACTAAGGGCCTTTGATCAAGGTCCATAATTGCCAAGTTGCTCCCAATGTGTTATGAGCTCCTCGTGTGACAGCACCGTGACTTGAGTGTTTGGGTGAATGTGAAGCACCATTGTAAAGCATTTTGACCTTCTGATGGAAAAAGTGTTATGTAACTGCAGTCCATTTTACATGAATGAATTTTGCTCTTGAATAATTTTGGACATGTTATACCAATTCCATTTTGAACAAGAGGAAAAACTTTAACGTGTGACACACTTATGTCCAATAATGTTGGGAACAATTTTTTTTTTTTTTTTATTAAATTTTTATTTGTTAATCTGTGTTTGGGCCATCCTTCTCTGTCAGGAAAAAAAACGTCAAACTAAAAGCTTGGATTTTGTTGGTCAGGTCTCTGCAGCGACTTGCTGCGTATTTAGCAGCCGGGAAACCCATTTATGTAATAAAACTAATAATACGCTCTTAGTATTTCAAGTTTATTCATGGCTACATTTAATGTGGGGTCAGTGCTCAGAGACTAGAGGAAACTGTATGTTGGACACTCAGTTTTTCTGATCTGTGAGTAACTAAGAGCTTTTAAAGAAATCAGTATTGTAAAGTTCCTCGCTCGCCTCAGCGTCATGTCCTGTGAAGTTGGTCTTATCTTTCCTGTTACAGTTTGATTATAGCGAGCTGATAATAGCAGTAGATAGTGCTGAGTTAATGTTTTGTGATATTGTTGCAGTTGTGATAACTTGTCACATCACAGAGGATTTACACTCACCGGCCACTTTATTAGGTACACCTGTTCAATTGCTTGTTATTACAAATAGCTAATCAGACAATCACATGGAAGCAACTCAGTGTATTTAGGCATGTAGACGTGATGAAGAGGACTTGCTTATGTTCAAACTGAGCATCAGAATGGGGAAGACTTGAAGTGACTTTGAATGTGACATGTTGTTTGGTGGCAGACGGGCTGGACTGAGTATTTCACAGACTGCTGATCTACTGGGATTTTCACACACAACCATCTCTAGAGTTTACAGAGAATGGCCAAAAAAAGAGAAGATATCCAGTGAGCGGCAGTTGTGTGGATGAAAATGCCTTGTTGATGTCAGAAGACATTGAATGGACAGACTGGTTGATTGGATGACTGTGTGATGCTGTCATCATGTCATGTAGGGACCAACATCTCTGAGGACTGTTTTCAGCAACTTGTTGAATCGATGCCATGAAGGCAGTTCTGAAGGCAAAAGGGGGTCCAACCCAGTACTAGCAAGGTGTACCTAAGAAAGTGGCCCGTGATTGCCCATGCTTAGCATGTGTTTGAATTATGTCGCCTTCAGGTACTGAAACTATTGGCACCAAATTTTGTAGAAAAAATGTTTTTTTCTACCACTCTGATGAGGACTGGATGGAAATAAACTGAGTTGATTGATGATTCAGAATACACAAATCAATAAATGTAGAAATAAACAAATATGTCAGAGTACTTGATGTATGAAAATGTAGAAATATATTCAAAATATGTAATTAATAATTATGCATATATTGTTTCCATCCCACATACAATTCCACTACATGGTAATTCTTGGTTTATCTCTCACAGTGTACTTCTGTGTTCAATAGAATGTCAGAGTGGTAGTACCTGGTACCAGCTAATAATTAATCCTTGTTTATATAAGGATGCAATAAAGTACTTTTGACAAACACACCAATATGTGTTTATTACCCACTGACTGATGAGGGGAGGTATTGTCCTCACCCTTTTCACTCTCAAGCAAAGTCTGAGACCAAGTGTTGGTGCTGTGTGTCACTGCATCCACCACATGGAAGCGCCCTGGGTCCTGGATGGCAACCATCCAGGCAGACAAATGATCCATCTCCACCAGGGATGGGTTTCATTAAGATTTTAATGGTACTACCTCTCTGAGCAGTCATAACTCACATGCACACCTTGTGTGCACTGGACCGGTGAAAGCCGAGTAACAGACATTAAATCAAATCAATTTTATTTATATAGCGCCAAATCACAACAAACAGTTGCCCCAAGGCGCTTTATATTGTAAGGCAAAGCCATACAATAATTACGTAAAAACCCCAACGGTCAAAACGACCCCCTGTGAGCAAGCACTTGGCGACAGTGGGAAGGAAAAACTCCCTTTTAACAGGAAGAAACCTCCAGCAGAACCAGGCTCAGGGAGGGGCAGTCTTCTGCTGGGACTGGTTGGGGCTGAGGGAGAGAACCAGGAAAAAGACATGCTGTGGAGGGGAGCAGAGATCAATCACTAATGATTAAATGCAGAGTGGTGCATACAGAGCAAAAAGCGAAAGAAACACTCAGTGCATCATGGGAACCCCCCAGCAGTCTAAGTCTATAGCAGCATAACTAAGGGATGGTTCAGGGTCACCTGATCCAGCCCTAACTATAAGCTTTAGCAAAAAGGAAAGTTTTAAGCCTAATCTTAAAAGTAAAGAGGGTGTCTGTGTCCCTGATCTGAATTGGGAGCTGGTTCCACAGGAGAGGAGCCTGAAAGCTGAAGGCTCTGCCTCCCATTCTACTCTTACAAACCCTAGGAACTACAAGTAAGCCTGCAGTCTGAGAGCGAAGCGCTCTATTGGGGTGATATGGTACTATGAGGTCCCTAAGATAAGATGGGACCTGATTATTCAAAACCTTATAAGTAAGAAGAAGAATTTTAAATTCTATTCTAGAATTAACAGGAAGCCAATGAAGAGAGGCCAATATGGGTGAGATATGCTCTCTCCTTCTAGTCCCTGTCAGTACTCTAGCTGCAGCATTTTGAATTAACTGAAGGCTTTTCAGGGAACTTTTAGGACAACCTGATAATAATGAATTACAATAGTCCAGCCTAGAGGAAATAAATGCATGAATTAGTTTTTCAGCATCACTCTGAGACAAGACCTTTCTAATTTTAGAGATATTGCGTAAATGCAAAAAAGCAGTCCTACATATTTGTTTAATATGCGCATTGAATGACATATCCTGATCAAAAATGACTCCAAGATTTCTCACAGTATTACTAGAGGTCAGGGTAATGCCATCCAGAGTAAGGATCTGGTTAATAAGGATCTGGCCTTTTAATACCTATGGCATGCTTGAATCTCTGTAATAAAATTTTATTGTCAACAGTATCAAAAGCAGCACTGAGGTCTAGCAGAACAAGCACAGAGATGAGTCCACTGTCTGAGGCCATAAGAAGATCATTTGTAACCTTCACTAATGCTGTTTCTGTACTATGATCACTGGGAATATTGTGTTAAGGAACACAATATTCCCAGAGGTGTTTATCCAAGACCTGAAATTTCAGCAGGTGTGTGTTCCCAGTCAGCACCTCCATGACAAAGCAACAAAAAACACAACAAAAGAGAACATCAACAAAGTCCAGGGACGACGAAGGAAACCTCAAGCAGTACAGAATCAGTGGGGTGACCATCTGCTTAGACCAAACTAACAAATATAACAGAAACATGCCACAGACTTGTCAGAACATGCAGGGGACAGAGGTGTAGCACTTAAACTGTTATAGTTAGGGGTTCAGGTGGAACCGAACCGTTTCAGACTATGGACCCACATGCAGGGAGCTGGACACGGAGAGGAGTTCAAAAGGAAAAATATATTCATTTACAATAAATAAATGAAATGCTGTGCTGGGATGCCTGCCTCCTGGAGGTGAAATAAGGGAGGTGATGGTCTAGTGGTTAAGGTGTTGGGCTTGAGTCCAGAAGATCATGGATTCAAATCCCCGCCTGACTGGAAAATCACTAAGGGCCCTTGGGCAAGGCCTTTAATCCCCTATTGCTTCCGGTGTGTAGTGAGCACCTTGTATGGCATAACATCGGGGTGAATGTGAGGCATAATTGTAAAGCGCTTTGAGCGTTTGATGCAGATGGAAAAGAGCTATATAAATGTAGATCATTTTTACTATTTAGCTGCAGTTTTCCGGGCCAGTCTTGAAGGAATAATGTCAACTAAGGATTATATGACCAGGGCCAGGTGGAACGTTCGCCTCAGCAACCAGGAACTAAGGAAGAAGACACACAAGGTGAGTGAAAATCACTTGTAACGCTGTCCTCAAAAACAGTCACAGTTCAAAACAGGCTTAACACATCTTGCTTCAGGGGTCAGGAAATAAAGTTCTTAAGAAATAAAGTTCACTGTTCAGTAATTGTTCATAGTTTATAAGTTGTACCCAAAGGTCAGAGGTCAAGTGCTGCATGTGGTAACACAGTTCCAATTAAGCAGGACTTGATACAGCTGGGTTCTCAATGGTTTGATAGCAGAGTTCACATGCAGTTCTTAGAGTTCTTGGCACAATTCTTTATCATAATACAGTTCGAAACAGGAACGAGTGAGACCGGGATCTCACTGAGACGAGGGAAACTTAACTGGCGTGCAGCCGAGATGCGCGCTACGCCGAAAGCTGAGGAATTCCTAAAGTGGCATAGCTGTGCAGGTTGTCAGAGCCACAGGATCCAGGTCCGCTCGGGAGCTGTCCTGGAATTGTCTGGAACACCAGGAAAAGACAGTTCGCTATAATACAGGAATTAGAGGGGGAGGTCAGCGTTACCTGAGCATAACCTGCGGGAAGCTTCGGTGTCTTGAGCGCACAGCTGGAAGACGCAGTCAAGGTCACGGTGTGGTGATCAGGTTTGGTCCTCCTGGTATCTGTCTGGATCATGGAACGAGGCTCTGAAAGCTGGTGAGGCAAAACGAGGAAAACAAGGCGACAAACAACAAACAAACTACAAGCAGTTCATGAACAGAAAGTCAGGGTTTAAATAGTCTATCAATAATCAGTCACTCATCTGATCCAGGTGTGAAAACAAAACTGAGGGCGCCATCTGGTGGAGAAATAAACACTGACTGATGAGGGGGAGGTTATGTCCTAGTAATCTGGTAAAACAACAGAGTAAAAACCAGAGTCCAGGAGAAATCTTGACAGAACAACAATATGTAGTCCAGTGTTCACAAGTCAGATGACCGCTCGCACGACCAGGAGGTGAAGATCAAAGACTCCACCAATAAATTAATAACTGTGTTGTGTCAGAACAGCCATTGAAACTGGACAGTCTCCAGTTCTCATTCAACTCTAGCAACATTCTAGACTAGGTGAAGACCTCTGGTATTACTCTGTGGCAAGCAAGGGAATAAGATGTTCCACTAGTCAAATCCATAAAAAAAAAAAAAAACATGAATCAATGTCTCTGCATCAGCCATGGATAGAATAGGTCAAGTCTTTACTATATTCCACAGATGGAAAAATGTATCCTTTGCAATTTCTTTAGAGTTGATTAGTCTCCTTCTTACACTGCTGACTCCAGACAGATATACTCTAGAGTACCGTCCTGTGTATTGCTTTATGATTGATTTATATTGAGTCGAACTGCCACTGTTGCCAGTTACTTTTTGTAATGACCAAAAGAAGAAAGTCATGGATACAAGCTGCCGAAATTATATTCCTCCATCATGTATCTGGGCTTGCATTCGGGCACAGGATGAGAAGCCCAACTATCCTGGAGGGACTTGGAGTGGAGTTGTTGGTTCTTTACTTTGAGCTGAGGTGATTGGGGCATCTGGTGAGGATACCACCTGGTCATCTCCGTAGGGAGGTCTTCCAGGCACATTCAACTGGGAGGAGGCCCAGAGAAGATGCAGGACACATTGGAAGGATTATATCTCCCATCTGGCTTGGCAACACCTTGAGATCCCCCAAACAGTGTTGGAGGACGTGGCTGATAGGGAAGTGTGGTCAGTATGTTTATTAGGCAGATAAGCAGTAGAAAATGAATGACTATATTAAGAAACAGAAACAATCCCAGTTAAGCTATACTACCCTAGACACGACTACACAAGCACATAACTGGAGTTTTTTGTCTCATGTACCCCTGAAGTGACCCCAGCTTGTGGGTTTTCTGGGCTCTCAGCAGGACTTTGCCTGTAGCCAATCAGTCCCTGCAGTCACTAAACCTTTCCCAGACACATTCCAAAATAATAATAATAATAATATTAATAATAAAAACAGGATCTTGTAGAGGTCTGCATGTTCATTTGCCACAAAATATATATCTGATGCCCTTCCTAGTGAGACTGGGTTCATTCAACCCGAGACCTTCTTGCTGTATTCAAAACTGCTCCCACTGCACCAGTACCGGGGGAAAAAAGTACATGTCCCCTTCAGGTTTGACATATTTTATCATTTCACTTTTCTTTAAATGCAATACTTTAAAAATAATGCTCCTTGTGTTGGGGGTGAAGGGGCCAAATTTCATCTCATGCCCCAACTAAATTCCAAAATGTATTTAGAACCGAGTGACATGTCTTTGTGGCTTCTTTTGGGCTTCGAACAGCAGACCTTTTGCCCATCAGACCTTGTTATATGTGCAGCAAGATGAAATCCAAACTGAAAAATGTTCCTCCTGGGTTAACCAGTGGGGATTCCCCATCGGCTGACCCGAGAGCACAATGGTACGATTTGTGTCATATCCAAATATACTTTGAGTCTTGATGAACACATGTGGATACCTTCAAGTCATGTTGAAATGAACCACCACATTAACATAATGAGATTTGATCTTTACACCGATTAGTGGTCTGATACTGTTGATTGTGTGATCTCATCATTTGACTGATCCTTGAACTTCATGGCTGTGTGTATTTACAACTTTACAGCACAGAATTATTGCGCGACTGAACTAAATAAGGAACACACATGCACACAGCTCCACACTGACAGTGCTGTAAAGTGCTTATCAGAGTCCAGTGACCGTGTACAGATAAGACTGAGGTACTTTATGATCAGGCTGACTTTGTTTTGTTGGTTTTGGTGATGGCAGAATGGAGCCTGAAGCGCCTCCTCAGGTGGAGGAGGAGGACAGGGGGAAGTCTTTGGAACGTTTGAGGAAGGTAAAATGACATTTCTGTATTTTTACCCTCTGTGTGTCTGTTGGTGAAATAAGATATACCAAGAGCACTGGAATAAGAGGAATCACTGCACATTTAGTCTCTTGGAATGTCTACTTTATTACCTCCACCAACAAAGTTAGAGGAGGTTCCGCTTTCACCCCTATTTGTCTGTGAACAGCCTGGAGCCCACAATTCTACATACATCGTTATGAACTTGTTACTGAAGATTCATGTCCTGATAGGCAAGAAGTGTTTCAGTTTTCAAGTTCATAGGCCAAAGGTCAAAGTCAGGAAAAATATTGGAAGAATCCCTATCTTTGACATTGAAGGAATTTTCAAAAATTCTGGACTTTGGGGCCAATACAGGACTTACTTCTTCCATTGAATGGCTGACAAAGCCACGACTCTGACCGTGCCATTTTTATTGTCAATTCTGGATTAATGCCATCCACCTTACAAGAAATAAATTTATATGGAAATAAAGTCGATGTTGTATATAAATTAACACACAAGCATCATTATCTTTCTGTTTGGCTGCTCCTGCTATGTTCAGGTTCACCATAGTGGATTCCGTATGGATCCACAGGTTTTATACTTTACTTTTTACTTCTGATGCAGCTTCAGATGTAGAGTGATGCATGGGGAGCCTTGAACCGGTGACCTTCTGTGTGGGAGGTAAGCATGCCAATTACTTGCACCACCACGCTGCCTTCACACACATATACTGTTTCATAAAGGAAGAAAGTTTGGGAAATTAATGGAATGTTTTTACCCAGTGTGTCTGGATACTTATCCATCCAGTTTCGAAAACCTGCTTTTTCCAGTTAAGGATCATAGCAGGCTTCAACCTATCTCAACGATCATTGGGCGAAAGGCGGGCTACATCCTGGACAGGTCACCCTTATGTGTAACTAATAAATCTTGATGCAAATTACTGTTAATATTTCTGTATTTATTTTTATATATAAGCTGGGGTTTGCCCCGCGACCTGATCCCAGATAAGCAGTTGAAGATGAGAGCAGGGGTTTGATTGTTGTTCTCTCCACAGTCAGTATGTTTATTAGGGTTGGGATGACTAGTCATAATACTTAACTACGACTCATCAACATCCGACTAGTCTGCTGCTGCCGCTCCCTTCACTCACTCAGTGAAGAAAGTAAATGAACCTTGGCTGGTGGATTAGTCAGCTCAAACTGGCTGGCTGTGCCTCATAAATGAATGCTAATACTGTTTTGTTTTTTTTTGTATTTGTGATTTTATGTTTATATTTGTTCAAATAAATGTCACATTTAAGTTTTACCATGAAGATTCGAAATTGGCTTAATTCAATGTCAAATTTAGTTGTCAACTAGTCAGTGACTAATGGTACCTGACTAGTCGATTAATGATTTTTAAGTCGCCCCGACCCTAGTGTTTATTAATGTTCTGAGAGTCATTTTCAACACTTTTTATTCCGACTGTACAGTGATGCATCCAATCAGAGACATTTACAACTCATTTCCATTGGCTGTTTTGTACCTTTGAAGGAAAAGTTAACATTTTTTCAAACGTTTTAAAATGCAGAATACAGAGCAACAACAGAGCAACAACAGAGTTTTTAACACAGCATTTCTAAACATCCTAGTTTTATTTTGGATGCTTATTTTGCACACAGAAACAAAATTATTTCACAAAACTAAAAAATACCAGGGTCAAAATTATTAGCCCCCCCCACCCCAGACTAATAGTCAGTTGTGTGCCCTGTTTGTGTTTAACAGACTGTAAATTGTTGTAGTTTTCAACAAGTCTCAGACATGTCTCCTGAGGAATCCTAACTCAATCTTCTTTGGCAGATCTCTCAAGTTCCTCTGGGTTTGATGGTCTTCTGGCATTGACCTTGGTCTTCAGTTCCCCCCACAGATTTTCAGTGAGATTCAAATCAGGGCTTCATGCAGACCAGTCAATAAGGGTCACTTTGGTCTTCTGGAGTTGGCTCTTCACCAGGAGCGACGTATGTTTTGGGTTGTCGTGTTGGAAGACAAAGCAACCATGCTCCTGACTGCTTGAGGTTTTCTTTCAAAATCTTCACATATCCTTCTTTCTTCTTGATTCCTTCCACCTTGAGGAGATTCACAGTTCCAGAGGCACTGAAGCTTCCCCACAGCATGATACGCCCACTGCCTTGTTTCACTATGTGGAGAGTGTTCTTTGGGTTGGACGCCTCTCCCTTCTTTCTCCAAACATAAGCAATGTCTCTATGGCCAAAGAGCTCTAATTTGTCTCATCTGACCAAAGGACACACTCTCAGTATGTATAATCTTTCTCCAGGTTGTCCTTACCATATGTGAGTCTGGCTTGAAGGTGTTTCTTCTGCAGAAGTGGAGTTTTTCTTGGTCTGCAACCTCACAATCCATTCCTGTCCAGGGCTCTGGTGATGGTCTTCTTTGAGACTTCAATTCCTGACTTGGTTAAGTCATTCACTAGTTTCTGTGAAGGCTCTCAGTTGTGCAGGTGGTTTCCATAGTAGAGAAGCTTGAATCTTCGACTGGACTGGGTTGCTTGACATGAGGACGTTTCGCTTCAAATCGCAGAAGCTTCCTCAGCTAAAATTCTTGCTCTGGTAGTCTGACTTCTGTCTTGACTCTTGTAGAGAAGAATAAACAGAAGCCACAAAAGCTGGAGTTTTAAACCTAACTAGACCCCTCCTACCGAGAGGCAGACTGCTATAGGCTAGTGACTAAACAATAGCTCTAATTAGCACCTATTGTGCTCAAGTTAGCACCCTCCTAATGACAGGGCAGCTGTCCCTCCTAATGATAGGACGGAAGCCTCTCCTGACGGCTCCCCTGACGACTCTCCTGATGACGTGAATGACTCATTACCGTGAACACAAGACTGAAACTGCTTTGACCTAAGTACCCCATTGTAAACAGGGGACAAAGCGTGTCTCAGACCCCCTCCCCGGTTAAGGCTGGGTTTCAACTGTTTCACATAAAATGCCTCCTTCACTCCTCTCTCAAAGCATTTCCTTTCTCTGGCTAAGATTTTAACTTCCTTGTCCTCAAACGTGTGGTTAGTGTATTTAAGGTGGAGATGAACTGCAGACTGAGGTCCACCGGCACCCTCTCTGTGGTGCTGGTATAGCCTTTTGTGTAACGGCTGCTTAGTCTCACCTATATAGTGTTCGTTATAGTTTTCCTGACATCTGATAGAATACACTACATTGCTCTGTTTGTAACTAGGGATCCTGTCCTTAGGGTGAACTCATTTCTGTCTCAAGGTGTTAACAGGTTTAAAGTAAACTGGGATTTTGTACTGTCTGAAGATCCTCTATAGTTTTTCCCCTACTCCTGCCAAATAAGGGAGAGACACTCCTCTTCTTCTTGGCTCCGTCTCCTGTCTGTCTGGTCTCTTTGTTCTTTGAGACTTTTGCACTTTATCCAGGGACCATCGTGGGTAACCACATGCTGTGAGGGCTTTCCGGACATGTTGTTCTTTAGCCCTTCCCTTTGTAGTTGTGGGCACCTGTAGGGCTCTGTGTTGAAGAGTCCTGATCACCCCGAGCTTGTGTTCAAAGAGCAAAGAGCAGGTATTGGTCAGTGTGAGTGGGTTTTCTGTAAACCCCTGTCTGGAGCTGCCTGTTTTCTCCAATCGTAACATCACAGTCCAAGAAGGCTAAATGGTTGTTTCTGGCATCCTCATGTGTGAACTTGATATTGGAGTCCACCGAGTTGATGTGCTCTGTAAAGGCCTCCACTTCCTGTTGCTTGATTTTAACCCATGTGTCATCGACATATCTGAACCAGTGACTGGGAGCGATGCCTGTGAACGACTCCAAGGCTATCTTCTCCACTCGCTCCATGTACAGAATGGCCACAATGGGGTATACCAGAGACCCCATCGCACAACCATGGATCTGCCTGTAGTAATTACCCCTAAACAGGAAATACGTGGTGTTGAGACAGATCTCCAAGAGTTGGCAGATGTGGTCTGGTGTAAGTTTGGTCCTTTCAAGTAGAGATGCATCCTGCAGCAGTCTCTGCCTCACAGCTGTGACGGCCTCCGCAGTGGGGATGCAGGTGAACAACGATGTCACATCAAATGACACCATAGTTTCATCTGCCTCCAGCTGAAGGTCCTTGATCTTGTTCACAAAATCTTTTGTGTTCTCCACATGGTGGTCTGAGTTACCCACTAGAGGAGCCAAAATCCACTTGAGGTGCTTGGCCAAATTGTAAGTGATGGAATCAGTGCTACATACAATAGGCCTGAGTGGCACATCCTGTTTGTGGATTTTGGGCAGTCCATAAATGCATGGAGTGGCATCTCCAGGGTACAGTCCGTAGTATGCCTGCTTGTCAATGAGTCCCTCTTTCTCCAGGTTTTGGAGGTAGTTAATGATTTACTTCTTATAGCCACTTGTGGGGTCTATCGTCAGACGCTCGTATGTATTGGAGTCACTGAGCAAGTTGTAGATCTTGGCCTCGTAGTCCGATGTTTTCAGGACCACCGTGCACCTGTCTTTATCTGCTAGCAGGATAAGGATGCTTTGGTCCTTCTGCAGTGCTGACAAAGCTTCCTGTTCTTCTCCTGTGATGTTGGATGGAGGAGGCTTAGCACTGCGAGCACATCCTTTTCTGTCTGTGTAAGAACCCTGTTGGAGAGATTCTTTACCCAATTTTCCCTGTTGTCACTAATTTGTCTGGGTGTATCTTTATAACCACCCCCACTGAAAGTACACCTTTTCTGCACTAAAAGGTTGTGAAACTTCTTGATTTGCTCCTTACTTTTTAAATGCTCAGACATTTGAATTTTAACTATGAACTTTGTGATCTTATTGTGGTCCTCTTCGCACACTAAAGTTTCTAACCTTTTGTGAAGACTATCAAGAACATTTTGGAGGTCTAATATTTTAAAATGAAGCCTTCTAATTCTAAGACCAAAAATCCTCCTAAGGTAACCGTGCTGGATCTTTTCTGCTGTGTGACCTGCTTCTAGTGCCTTTTGCTTCATGCATTTGGGAATAACGTTGTTTTGTTTGCATCTCAGGTTAAATCTTAAGTGGTTTCTAAAGTTAGCTATCTTTTTAGCAGTCTTTTCCAGCTTATGTACCAGTGCCAGGGCCTCATGCCCACAGTTGGTCGCAATGTTTCTGTGAAGGCTCTCAGTTGTCCAGGTGGTTTCCATAGTAGAGAAGCTTGAATCTTCGACTGGACTGGGTTGCTACTAGTGTCTTGACAGTTGTTCTGGGATCTTTAGACACATCTCTTACTAGTTCTCTTTCCAGAGTCTTTGAAATCTTTGGCTTCCTACCTCTGCCAGTCTTGTTCTGTACCACGTGGTTCTCTTTGTATTTCTTGATGATACTTCTCACTCCAGTTCTTGACACTTGGGAACACTGTGATAACTCCATCTCCTGCTTTGTGAGCCTCAACAGTTCCTTTTCTCAAGTCTAAACTGATTTCTTTTTATGCTTTCTCAAGGTCAAACTCTTACTGAGGTTTTTGTACTTTGTGTACATTGGAAGATATTCCTCAGTTTTAACTTGATTTTACAAGCTTTGAGCATTAACAAGTTAAAGTACATCATTACACAACTATGGTTTGTGCTATTTTTCAACAAAAGGTCAGTACTTAAGGGACATCATAACTTTAAACCTGGTAGTTTTTGTTTCTATGAAATAATTTTGTTTCTGTCCGAAATAAAACTATGATGTTTAGACGTGTGTGTGTGTGTGTGTGTGTGTGTGTGTGTGTGTGTGTGTGTGTGTGTGTGTGTGTGTGTGTGTGTGTGTGTGTGTGTGTGTGTGTGTGTGTGTGTGTGTGTGTGTGTGTGTGTGTGTGTGTGTGTGTGTGTTTTAAGCACTTGGGAAAATTTTGAAGAAAGTGTTCATTTTCATGGGGGAGGGCAGGATAATTTTTCTCATGTATTTGTCTGCTTGCTTGGGGGGGGGATTCCCCTATTTGGAGTGTTTGTCTTGAGAGCGAAACATCTGGTGTTCAAGACCCACCAAAAGCTGTACAGATTTGTCATTGAGTTACATTACTCTCCCTAAATTGTGGTTCGTTTGGCACAAAATCATTCCAGTAGTACACAACAATGCTCCCAAGAGACCTGGTGCCAAAGACTCTGAGTCACTGCCTTAGGTTACTGGTTAGTGTTCAAGTCTCACCACCATGCAGCCAAACAGGAAGCATCAGCAGGACAAAGATTTGGAGCTTCTGTCTAGTGACATCATGGCTCCGTAAGCACCTCTTGGGTTTTGCTCAGCATCAAAAGCCTTTGAGACCCCATCCTAAATGCTGATTGCTATTGTCAATCCCCAAACTTCATTTGATAGTATCTGCTACACTTGCATGAGTAAAAACATATTTAATGTGCATTAGTCAAACAGTTTTTTAAAAAGCATTGAGTTATATTTTATTAATTTTATTGCCCTGATGGAAATGGGCGCACACATACACACACACACACACACACACACACACACACACACACACACACACACACACACACAAAGATACACACCCATTACATAAAGTCCATGTCATAAATCAAAGGCAGTTATGGGGCTCGTTGTCCTTATCTGCTGTAGCTCCACCTTCAGACCTTCACCCTACCCATCGTCCAATATCTACTCTATTTAAACAACACTCTTAGTCCCTTTCCTGAACATTTAGCTCATAAAATTTATGCTCCACTTTACCGCCAACACTTTTTATTTTAATCAAGATAATGTGTTGTTAATTATATCTGGGGAAAAGAATTAGGATTTTTGGGACAGCAGTACTTACATTTTTTGTTCCATTCAGGTTTTTTTTTTTTATATACGCATATATATTTCCAGACATCATGTGTACAGGACAGTGCTCCAAGATCATCGCCATCTGCCTGTATGTACTGGCTGTGTTGTCCATCATCTGCAACATCATGCTTTTCTTCCCCGACTTTGAAACGAAATATGCAGAAGAAGACAGAGCTGGAAACAACAACACACTCACACAGGAGGTGAAATATATGGGAGGCTTCATTGGAGGAGGGATTATGGTGAGTCCTGGTGATGTGCACAGTGACAGCTTTTCACTTTCAATCAATGTCACACTTTTCCTAAATATTGTAAAGAGTTGAGAAGCACCAGGTGGATGAAGTTATATTTGTTAGATGTCAGTGATGTGCGGGTCAGGCGGGTGCCGGTAAGCTTTGGGGGGGTGTCAAAATGTGGCAGAGTTCCCACTAAGTAATTAATAAGTTGCATATATAACATACACACTAAACAACATACAGGTAGAGAAGGTAGCTGAGGGGACAAGGAGATGACCTGCCAGTATGTAGACTTATAGGCTCAAATCCCGCTCACACTACCGCTCTTTGTACTTGGACGACAAGACAATCTGCATGGTCTCCGTCAACCCGGCTATAAATGGATACCAGCCTTCTCTCTCTCTCTCTCTCTCTCTCTCTCTCTAATTCCACGGATTAGCCACACGCACTGAACAAACGTGTAGGATGGGAAAAAATAATTGTATGTGGATGTCCGGCCTGGTTCCTTTTCTAATGACACGAACAGTAATTTACTTCAGTGAAAGATCCGGCGTTTTGCACTCTGTGTTTATATCAAAATGGTGGATGTTGATTCGAGTGGGATGGGACCATGTCCAAATACTTGTGGACCAGTGTCCAAATACTTGCCATCCATGGATTTCTATTTAATCTACTAGACAGTGGACGCGGCCCTGTGGGCTGTTGCGAGGCAGCTGTCATTTTGCTTAGCGTTATTCTGCGTCGTCGGGCATTATATTAAATAGAAATCGATGATGCACTGACTTAAATGTGGGTTAAAGTGATCTGAAAATGATGTTTTGTGCAGCAACAAGCTGACAAAGGATTGTGAAGCGAGCTTTCATAAGTGTGTATTATATGTAATATTAATGATGTGGGGAAACGACTAAAATTGCTGAATAAAGGTTAGAAAATGATTTATTTTTGAGTTGATCTGTATTCTGCAAAGTAGTGACTTCAGTTTTACTGCCTAAATACTTTGTCGTACTAATTATCACATTATTCGCTTAGCGATTCAGTTATAAGTCTGACTTTCATAAGTCTCAATTTATCCCTTTTTAATTAGTCTCGGGGTTTTTCTTCACATCAGGTTTTCCATCCTGACATATTCTGTCAGAGCAAATTCATAGAATGTAAATGTTTTTTCTCTCAGTTTGGTGGGTCACATGACAGTCGCTAACCATCTTTGACATTGTATATTTTGCTATATGAGTGAAATTAATTTCTCTATGATGGACTCCATAGTAATTAATCCCCAATGTAGTTGTTCCAGAAATGATTTCCCATCTTTATCTTAACTTCATAATGAAATTAATTCAGGATCAGACTAGTATCTGGTGTTGTGGCCGACACCGTGTGTTTAAATTTACTTCTGTTTGACAAACTGATGGTATTATTTTCTATCTTGATGAAGATAATGATTTCAGTGGTCGAGATAGTATAAACAAAATTCATAACTCCAGGTGAACTCTTCACAACATCTGGACTGGGATTAACAAATTCTTTCAAGTTTGGAGGGATCGAGCAGTTGGCATTCTGAGTGCAGGAGTGCCCGGCCAGTCAAGACTCAGTCAACCCAGCTGTAAATGGGCACCAACCCTGGTTGGAGAAGTCAGATTGATGACCTGTGTTAATTTCCTAATGAAAGGTTCATTAGGAAATTAGGGTATTAGGAAGTGTTCTTTCAGTTATCAGTGTTCTTTTTCTTTTCTTCCAGGTGCTTATTCCTGCTATCCACATTCATTTGACCAGTGCAGACAAATGCTGTGCCAACCGCTGTGGGGTGAGTGTCTGTTGTCTAATGTTTTTGCCCTTGTTTGTCTGTCTGTTTGTGAAAAGCCTGGAGCAAACACTTTTTCATATATCATTATTAAATTCTTACTGAAGATTCATATCCCAATAGGCAAGAACTGATTCAATTTTTAAGGTCAACACTCAAAGCCAGGAAAAAAAACAGGAAAATTGTAAAAATCCCTATCTTTAACATTGAAAGAATATTTTCAAAAATTCGTAACTGTCAAAAAAGGATAACATTTCTTTCATATTTAAGAGTGTTATGTAGGATGGAATCCTTTATCAACTGACAAAGTTTGATCCGGATTTGATCCAGATTATCGAGCGCCTTGGGGCAACTGTTTGTTGTGATTTGGCGCTATATAAGAAAAAAGTTGATTGATTGATTGATTGATTACAGATTTTGTGGCCATTTAAATTTATCATTGAAAACCCCATTTAATGTACATTTTACATTACTTCTTAAACAAATGTGCCCCAATCAACTCTCATATTTGAAAGTCAGGTACAAAATGCCTGACAGTTTGATCCAGATCTGATCCGGATTGTGGATTTTGTGGACATTTGAATTTAATATTGAAAAGCCCATTTGTTGTACATTTATACATTATATCTCAATCAAAAGTGCCTCAATCAGTCTCATTTTTCTGTTATGGATTTACTTACACCACCAAAATTGGATGAAGGTTCTAATTTCATTCCTGTTTGCCTTCCTGTTATCAGTCGGAAACCAAGTGCCAAAAACCAATGACAAATTGTGCACAGTAGAGATAACTAATGTTCTGTGCAAGTGATCTGAAAAAGAATACAGAAACCGAAAAACCTGAGAAAAAAGACCTGCCAACACCACAAAAAAACAGCAAAAAAAACTTTAATTCAAGTGTATGAATTCCTGACATTTGATCACATCTAATTTAGCTGATGAAAAGCCACTCCTAACAGGACTTTGACCTTAAAAAGGTTGAATTTTTTCCAAGAAGTTGGAAACTAGTGTTGGTGGAAGTTTGCGCTCTGTGAGCACAGTGCTCCAGTTTCTATATTTTTGTTACTTTCTGGATGATGCTGTTTTGCTCAACAGATTAACACCAGAGGAAGTGTCATATGCTGTATGAAAATATCATGAACACAACAGGGAGCTCAAACAGCTCCTTAGGGGTGACTGCAGTACTGGTAGTTTGTGTATACAACCCCTGGCAAAAATTATGGAATCACCGGCCTCGGAGGATGTTCATTCAGTTGTTTAATTTTGTAGAAAAAAAGCAGATCACAGACATGACACAAAACTAAAGTCATTTCAAATGGCAACTTTCTGGCTTTAAGAAACACTATAAGAAATCAGGAAAAATAATTGTGCCAGTCAGTAACGGTTACTTTTTTAGACCAAGCAGAGGAAAAAAATATGGACTCACTCAATTCTGAGGAATAAATTATGGAATCACCCTGTAAATTTTCATCCCCAAAACTAACACCTGCATCATATCAGATCTGCTCGTTAGTCTGCATCTAAAAAGGAGTGATCACACCTTAGAGAGCTGTTGCACCAAGTGGACTGACATGAATCATGGCTCCAACACGAGAGATGTCAATTGAAACAAAGGAGAGGATTATCAAACTCTTAAAAGAGGGTAAATCATCACACAGTGTTGCAAAAGATGTTGGTTGTTCACAGTCAGCTGTGTCTAAACTCTGGACCAAATACAAACAACATGGGAAGGTTGTTAAAGGCAAACATACTGGTAGACCAAGGAAGACATCAAAGCGTCAAGACAGAAAACTTAAAGCAATATGTCTCAGAAATCGAAAATGCACAACAAAACAAATGAGGAACGAATGGGAGGAAACTAGAGTCAATGTCTGTGACCGAACTGTAAGAAACCGCCTAAAGGAAATGGGATTTACATACAGAAAAGCTAAACGAAAGCCATCATTAACACCTAAACAGAAAAAAAAACAAGGTTACATTGGGCTAAGGAAAAGCAATCGTGGACTGTGGATGACTGGATGAAAGTCATATTCAGTGATGAATCTCGAATCTGCATTGGGCAAGGTGATGATGCTGGAACTTTTGTTTGGTGCCGTTCCAATGAGATTTATAAAGATGACTGCCTGAAGAGAACATGTAAATTTCCACAGTCTGATGATATGGGGCTGCATGTCAGGTAAAGGCACTGGGGAGATAGATGGCTGTCATTACATCATCAATAAATGCACAAGTTTACGTTAATATTTTGGACACTTTTCTTATCCCATCAATTGAAAGGATGTTTGGGGATGATGAAATCATTTTTCAAGATGATAATGCATCTTGCCATAGAGCAAAAACTGTGAAAACATTCCTTGCAAAAAGACACATAGGGTCAATGTCATGGCCTGCAAATAGTCCGGATCTTAATCCAATTGAAAATCTTCAGTGGAAGTTGATGAAAATGGTCCATGACAAGGCTCCAACCTGCAAAGCTGATCTGGCAACAGCAATCAGAGAAAGTTGGAGCCAGATTGATGAAGAGTACTGTTTGTCACTCATTAAGTCCATGCCTCAGAGACTGCAAGCTGTTATAAAAACCAGAGGTGGTGCAACAGAATACTAGTGATGTGTTGGAGCGTTCTTTGTTTTTCATGATTCCATAATTTTTTCCTCAGAATTGAGTGATTCCTTGCTTTTTTCCTACAAAATTAAACAACTGAATGAACATCCTCCGAGGCCGGTGATTCCATAATTTTTGCCAGGGGTTGTATATTCTCTGGGTTTATAGACGTTAGTGTATTTGCGTTTGTTAAATTCCACGCATCGCATTGTATATTGAATATGGACAAAGCACAAATCAAAAGTGTATGTTACTCATGTGGCTCTAGTCACATCTTTGCCCAAATATCCACTGATTGGTGATCTTTACAGACCGTGTTAAAGGTTTGGGTCGAGCAGTTGGGAGTGTTTGTGTGTCCATGCTCTGTCTTTTGAATAATTTAGGTAATAGTACCCGTGCACATGAAGACAGTATTGCTCTTTGATCCCAATGCATTTGACCTTCACCTGAATGACTGGTCTGTGACTGACCTTGTCGGGGCAGATCTGGAATGTACTGATCCATGTGCCACATTTGGAAAAGGTCAAACAACATGACTTTCAACCTGGCTTGTACCAACGTGAATTTTATAGCACATTTCACGTTCAACATTCACTGACATTCTGTATACCAAGTTTGGTGGTGACTAAAAGGACCTGGGAGGGTTAGGCCTATAAAAAGACAAGAAAACCTGATCTTGACCACAGTGATTGGACTTTGGTAAATTTAATCTCACCTGGGCATTTCCAGAACCCATCTACATATGTGTGGTAGGTTTGGGGCAAATCATAGTTTGGAAAAAATTAGCATTTTTACTTTTGACCCCAAAGACTTTGACCTGTGCCAATTTAAGGGCAAGTCTCAAAGTTTGGTGGAAATCAGTAAAAGGCCCTGGGAGGAGTAGAAGAACAAACATATAAATGTTTCTCAAACTATACAATTGGCTTTTACTTTTCAGGCCCCCAAGTAATGACCCTGCCGTGTATGGGACGAAAGGTCAAGGTCATAAATCAATGTACTAGGATCTGTCATAGCCGCTCAGTGTCAGAGCATGACTGTGTGTCAAAGTCTTGTACCTGTAGCTGCAATTCTTTATTAACCCTTAATTATGGTTGTGCTGTGTTCTCCATGTAGATGTTCCTGTCCATTGGCTTTGCAGCAGGCGGTGTGCTCGGGGCTGTGTACAGTCTGACTGTTGCTTCACTTGGCCTCTCGAATGGGCCCACGTGCTGGACTGTTAACGGACAATGGGAAGCACCCTTTGCAAACAGGTGTGCCATAATGTTGAGCTTCATAAGGAGCAATGGTTGAAAAGGGGACCTCTTCCCTCTAAATATGAGTCCACTTGCACTCATGTGCAGTGGTCGATGATTAAGTGGTCAGTGTAAAATCGAAGTGTGAGAAATGTATGAAGCAACATGTTCTTGGTGAAAGGAAGCCAGATTCCGTTTTTCCTCAATGAGGGACCAGATGTGAAAGGTGTGGCGGTGACTGGATGATGTGCACAGCAACAGATGTCTCACATACTTTCATGAATCTAATATGAGTTATACTATAGATACTTGATATTAACAACTTAGAAAGAACTTTTCTGTCTTAGGTTTTACTCATCTACATAAATTTGGGGACTAATGAAGGAACCATGTTTTTTTTTTAAACTACTATATCGCTAATGCCAAAGTTTGGAGGTTTTGTAGATGTTGCAATGTGGCTGCTATTATGGTATTTTTGTCTATTTGCGTATGCAAGACACGACCATCATTTGTGAGTGTTGCTTGCATTTTATTTAATGGGGTGATATCTTACATTGGGCGACATGGTGAAGGTCGGAGGATCGCTTTCCACCCTTTCTGTGTGGAGTTTGCATGTTCTCCTTGTGTCTGTGTGGGTTCCCTCCAGGTGCTCTGGCTTCCTCCCACATCCAAAGACATGCATGGGATAAGCTCCAGTCCCCCCCTCGGTGACCCTTAATTGGAGTAAGCGGGTATAGAAAATGGATGGATGATATCTTATTTGGAGTAGATGGTGCATCAAACATGTCACTGTGATGCTTCCTGTCCTTGTAACACCACAGTAAAAATGAATGTCAACAAGCGGGTGAGAGATCAGCCATCTCACCAAATTAAAAGAAGTTAAGAATCCAGACAAACCTTATTGCATCTGGTGAGTTTTGATGCACCAGATCAACTGAGAAATCTATTTTGCTTTACCTGTAGAGTGTTTCGCAACATCCCATAATGCCCTGCACACACATTATTCCAGTGCTGCAAATGATTGTGGGTTATTTATTTATTTATTTATTTTACACAAAACCGATGGAGGATAATAAAGAGAATAATAAAAATGGCCCAAAAAAATAAAAGGCTCAGGAGGTGAGTTTCATTCCAACCAGCACAATTCCTCCCCATTTAATGCCGAATAGCAAATCGGGACACATTTTCAAGCATTCAAGTAACTTCTTAATCCAGCTTTGTCAGTTTTGAACAAACTCGGTATACGTAGTATTTACGCCCATCATTGGCACCAGATTTGAAATCGGGACCCAATTTTTCAACTGTTCAAAAAAATTCATCCCTATTCTTGAAATTGTTGATGGTGAGTTCCGGTGTCGTCGAACAAATGGCTCCTAAAAACCTAAAAATTGGTCCCCGCTGCCTTTACTGCGCATGTGACATTTTGGAGCATCAGCAGGGATTCACTGATTGTCACCTTGTTTCTGCTTCAAACTGCACTCCACTCATCATCTATCTCAGCGACAGATATCTGAAGGTTTTGTACAACAGTCATTACCTCTGCCAAGGAGGTTATGTTTGTTTGGTCGTGTTTGTTTGTCTGTCTGTCAGCAGGATAACTCAAAACGTTTTGAACAGATTTTGATGAAATTTTGTGGAGTGGTTGAAAATGACAAGAAGAATAAGTGATTAAATTTTAGTGGTGATCCGGATCATGAGCCGGATCCCGATGCTAATGTGTTAGCATGTTTATGGCATTTTCAATGCGATTATTAACCATCAGGTGACAAAGTAAAACCTTTTAAATCAATCTAAAATTAGTTTTAAGCAGAAATGAGGCGATAATCTGAAATGATGTAGACGCAGCAGCATGTCAGAAGTGACTACAACTTGAAAGTTGTTTGTTTGTGCTCCATCAAGATAAAAATTTGAAACCGAAGCAGTGTTTGTTGAGGTTTTTGTTCAGAGTTAAACAGCTGGATCATTTCTGGTTGAGGGCGCAGATCCTTCCTTTCGTTTTTGGGTGGGTTGCCAGATCTGCAATTTATAAGACAGCCTGTTAAAAGGCAAGCCAGATTAAACCGTCTCACCCTGTTTTTGCACCTTTTTGGATCATGGGTGATGGAATAGCCCTGTTAGTGCAGCAATGTATGAATTAAATGTTTGGCACAAGAAAAGAAGGTAATGTTCTACATATTTCCCAGCAATGAGAACAAACACAATCCTTGGATAAAAGCAGTCTGCAGGAATGAGGCAGGACACCTTGGATTCCCAAAAAGCATTCACTGATCTGCAGTGAGCATTTTGATTGTACATTTATAAAATTAATTATATTTTGTTTCTATTTTTCAAAATTTACACTGCTAAACGTAAGACTTCCTAACGAGATTAAATGACTGAAATGTACCTATACAATCCCATTTCTTCAGTATAAAATTCAGTCTTTTTATTGCTGTTGGGTAGTCCTTTGCATGTCCAGTGTCAGTGTCAGATAGTCCCCTGATGTGTCAAACTGATAGGAACTAAACAGCCTACTTCTGTGAGCTCTTCGGCACTGGTTGTAAACAGTGGGGTTTTGGGGCTCAGCAGTCGATCCCTTTCAGTGTGAATTGCAGAATGTCCCCTCCACAGGTAGAAATAGCACAATCCTGCTTAAGAAGCAATTTCATCTCTGTAAATCCCACACATTGAAGCAAGAGCGAAGCTTTTCTCTCAAACTAAAGCTTTCACAATATCCCATCATGCAGGGCATGATGGGATATTGTGAAATTGACTGTGAAAAAACTTGTAAAGAAGTAAACCAGTTACTAGATGGTAAGTCAGTGCTGGATAATGTTTAGTAATATTTTCAAAACCTGTGCTGAACATTGTTCCACACTTTGGATCAAAAGGAAAACCAGCTGTGCTAAATGGGGTCTCAATAGTCACAAACAAATTTGAAACAAATGGATTATGTGGGTGATGTATTTGTTGTGTTGAGAACATGAATGTATTTTTTTTTTTTATGTAATGACTTTGAATTGCATAGTTTTAATGTTCACAGTGCTTACAAGACTACACGTACAATGAATGATCCTCTCCTTTCTGATGTTTGCAGTAATGGCAGCTACCTGTCAAACAAGGAACTATGGGACTGGTGTTTACTTCCCAAAAATGTGATTGAGTTCAACATGGGACTCTTCTCCACCCTGTTAGTGGCAGCACTTGTGGAGTTAACTCTCTGCGCCATCCAAATGATCAATGGGCTCTTTGGTTGTCTTTGTGGTACCTGCGGTGGCAAGGAGGTGAGATCAGAGCACAACACAAGATTCCTTTCTTGAGTTTGTGGAACTGTTGTGGAATACTGGTAACCAAGTTACCAGTTTATATGTTAGAAGTGAAGGTTATGTCAATGGGCATCCTGACTTGAAGTTTATCCTGTTAGGTTTGCAGTGTCACAGTGAACCCAATATGCAGACAGTAACCATACAGGATGTCACTGGAGAACAAAGGTGATTTATTTGCCCAAAAACACAGTTGTCCAGTCCACCGACTGAAGGGAGTTCAAAAAAGGGTACAACAGCAGTCATGTAAAACTTAAACCAGAGATGTAGGCAGAGGAGGGCAACAACCAACAAAGAGCAATTAAACACAGAGAAGTCACAAATGGCAAAACTCACCGGAAGTGTCACCGATACTGACAGACTTACAAACAGCTACACATGGAAGGTAACAAAGAATCATCTGCCAAACTCAAAGCAGAAGGGTGCAGTGCTTAAAGTAACACAAATGAAAAGACAAGCTACAGGTGTGGAGTAGGGGAGACCAGGAAACAAGACATGGCTACAAACACACACACACACAGAAAGTGGCAAACACCAAGTGACACAAACCACAAAATAACCCCAGGGTGAGTAGAAACTAAAACACACCATGATACTAATCAGACTGAAAGGAGAACCACAAAATAACCAAGTACAAAACCAAGGAACCAGAAAACCAAGATGGAACTCAAAGATGTAACTGGGTGCAAACAGGGAAACCACACAACTGACAGACATGGACACAGGACTGAAACACAACAACAACTAACATAAAGACACAGACAGGGGACAGATCACAACACATCTGGTTGAATCATCTTACAAAGAAGAAATTAGTCCTATATAGGCCCTAAGCCCCATTGGGAGCCTAGCCCCAGATTCTGTAGTGTAAGGCGGATGAAAGGCTATGGCTGGGTGTGTCAGTCTGTGACAGGGCGTCAGTCTGACACAGGTTACTTCTCCAACCAAGGCCGGTTACCCGGTTACTTACAGATGGGTGAACTGGGACAATGACAAGGACACACAGACATAGCGTGATAGGGAATATTGGTAGTCCAATCCGTTATCCCACTAAGCTACCTGCTCTAAATCTGTCCAAAGAGTGAGCAGAATTTGGCTAACTGAAGAAAGTTGTTGGTATTCATTAAAACCTAATTTTTTACCATGAAATTGTCCTAGAAATACTTGTATTTCTATGTTAACACATTATAGATGTTATCCTAAAAAGCAAGCAATCCAGTGAGAATTCTGAGTTGTATCAGATTTATTTATTCCATAAATCTCTGGCCTCTGAGAAAATTTTCCATAACTAAAACACATTTTGCCAAATCCATATAATAAAAGGGGAGTGGCCTCTTTGTGTTTGTGTCAAGAGCATCAATTGAAATCCAGAAAGAGCTGAGTCCTTTGGCATACTTATGCATTTTTTTCATTAGGATTCAACTTGTGAAAACGGAAAAGATGCTGTGGCTCGGACCAATACGTATTTCTGCAATAAGAGCCTGTATTTCAAAATAAAAGGCTGTGAAGTTGCTGCAGACCTGACAGAATTCATCAGTCTGTCCATCGTCTAACATCCCAGACAGCTGATTCAAATCTGAAACTTCAGTTGTTTGTAGTTTTTTTTCTTTACATGGAATATTGTCCTGGTTATGCAGCTTCAGAAAAGTTTATTGATGATAAAAATTCATTTTAGAAAATTGAACACAACTGAAAACAGATTAAACCTTCATTAAACACTTTCATAAAAGCCAAAAAAATTTCTGTCAATACTTAAACAATGTAGCATAACTGTAAACAGATTTCCCCCAAAAGTCAGCTGTTCTACATCTCTAGTACAAACAACCACATCTAGAACTCGTGGCTCCCCATGGGTCAACGTCCTAGTAGTATCATAACTTGCCAGTTTTTTAGGGAACTCTTCCCTGGGACAGCATGCCAACACATCTCCTTCGTTTGATAATGTTGCATCATGTCCATATTTTGGTGGGTATATAATTCTACCAGAAATGGATGGAAATAAGTCTGAAAGTGTAGCCATATGCACCACACTACAAAACTGCCTTCGGTCCTGAATGGCAAACAACCAATCCATCCTCATCGCTCGAAAATACCTATCTGCCACAGCCAGGTGAAACGTGGGCATCATCTTGGCTTTTTCTAGTTTCAGGTGGCCCTCAACACTGCACACATCCTGATGTTCCCTCCCAGTGAAAATGATACTTAAGTTAGTCTCCTTACCCAACTGTTTGGCTGACACAAAGTAATTTTAGTGGCACCCAAGGATCAAGGGATTGAGTAGTAAAGACCTCTAGCCTTAGGTCTCTGCTCAGTGTCCGTCTCACAGCCATATAGAAGACACACAAGAAGGACCAAGACCCTGAAGACTTGGACCTTCATTCTCTTTATGTTTGGTGGCAAAACAATTACACAGAACTTTAAATTCGAGGCCCTACGAGGTATCATTCTGTAGCAAATGGCGGGAGGATAGGTTGTGATCATGACATCGTGCACAGTCACTCTAAGAACACATTTGTTCAATTATGTCTGAAAAAAAATAGTCTTGATGCAAATAAACAAGAATGCAGGTGGAATATGAGATGTTTTGAAAGGACTCAGAAAATGTAGGGTGTGGTTCTCCATCATTTGTATTCGGAGAACCAACATTTCTCAAGACTCACTAGTGTTTTGACTCATTCGGCGCATTGTTGACCTACCCGAGCCAGTCCTTTGATTAATGTATGATTTATTCTTTTTTGCCGTTCATCTTCTCCCTGTCATGGTATCTTTACAAATACGCAGTTGAATGTATGTAGGCGTATGTTGCCTTGGTTTCACTTATCCACTATTTTGTCTCATTCATCACACCAACTCTTGTTGATTTAACTTGTGAAGCTCATTGAAATCCATCGGTCAAAGTTGTCTTCTATTCAGCTGGTAGGAATTCATCAGTGACGCTGACACATTCAGGAGGGTGAGAACTAACTTTTCTTTCCATGTCTTTACAGTAAGCCTGGCTAGAGTACACTGGAGTCACTGCAAGAATGGGAGAAATGACAGTGATCATCAACTTCATCATCATCATCACCACCACCATCACCATCATGATCATAATGTGCAGCACCAAGGGCTGTTGGGATACGTTCATCTGGAATAAAAGAACCTATTGATCAGTATTTTCTCCTTTTTATTTGTTTTTCCTTATATGTCTATATTTTGTGGTACTTGCTTGCTGCACATGAAGCATTTGTATCATAAGGATTTTTTTTATTAATTAATGAAGTTCTGAATGTGAATGATTTATTTATCGTTGGTACGAGCATAAAATATGAGTCACTACCAGAGGACACAGCACGGTAAAGCTGGATTAACTGAGTCTTCAAATACAGTTGGGCCGTAAGTTGAGTAAGTATTTGGACAGTAACACAATTTTTAATCATTTTTCTTCTGTACACCACCACAACACAGTTGAAATGAAATGATCAAAATATCATTGATCGTCTGATAAAAATACCGCATTTACCGTTAAATGCGGTATTTTTATCAAAGACGATCAAGTCGGCTTTTAGTACATATCATTTGACAGAGACAGTACTTCCTAATGTGGTGAACAATCTTCTGCTGGTGATGTATTCTGATATCACCACAGTGCTGCTTCTGCTCGATCTCTATGCAGCGGTTGATACGGTTGATCATTGTACATGTTGTTGGTTAGGCTTGAATGCTAATTTGGTATTCTTAATTGGGTTCTTTCATTGTTGATATTACACTTGACCAACCTATATCAATGTGTCATGTGTAAGAATATTACTTCAAAAGGCATTCCAGTAAATTATGGAGTACCATAAGGTTAAGTACTAAGTTCTTTGCTATTCCTTCTCCATATAGCACCTCTAGGACAGATATTGTGAAGTTATGGTCTTGCCTTTTCACTCTTATGCTGATGACACCCATCTTTACATGATTATTGCTAATAATGCCACTTAAATTGGGATTTTTGAAGGATTGTTTGACAACAGTGAGGAATTTAGATTTAGAGAATACAGAATTGAAGGTCATCTGTCCTGTGAGGCATAGAACCCAGTTTGAGGAGCTGACATTGAAGCTGGACACGTCATTCAACAGAGTAATAAAGTAAAATATTGAGGGGTGATCTTTGATGTCCTTTGAGCTACACATTAGAGAAATTGCAAAGATTGAGAAAGTTTGACTATACGAGTATTTCTCTGGCCTTCACATATAGGAACTGAGTTTAAGGTATTGTTATTAATGTATAAAATTCTTCATTGACTAGCGCCCACATATGTAGTTGAACCTTATGTACCTGCCTGTTCTGTGCGTTCTTGGGATCAAGGACTGTTTTTGTTGGGTAAAGATGTCAGCAGGTCACAGAGCCTTTCTGTGCACCCTCTTTTGTGTAACAGTTTGCCTGTTAAGATAAAAACAGTCTGATTCCGTATAGACGGATTTAAATCCAGGTTAACGACTGGTCTGTTCTCTCTTGTAACTGACATAAGCTTAGTTGTATTAAATTATTTTCCTTTAGGTCCAGTGATTGCCATGATTGTTTAGAGAGAAACTGTCTCATTGCATCCATTTTTTGGGTGGGACATTGTTGCCATGTGGTACTAGGTTGTCTATTAACATTTCAGTATTTATATTCCCCTGTTTGATGGTGTCATTGTGTATTTTGGCAAATTGTTTTGGTTGTTTTTGTGTGTGTGTGTGTCAGTACCGAATTCCTTGTTTCTTATGTTGCTTATGTTAATTGCTTTAAATTTTAATTGTTTGTGGCAGTTGTGGTGGCCCGAGTGAGTGGTCACCAATAATGTTCAACCTTGTTCTTGTGAAGCACCTTGGGGCAAATTGTGATTTGGTGCTGTGGAAATAAGTTTTAATTGAATGGAATTACTTATGCAAATTATCACTTTTACAGCAAGTTTTTTTTTTTACAACTTTATTTAATTAATCATTAACAATTACAGTCTGGTAAATCTGACAGGAGTCAGCAATTCTGTTGACTCCTGCAACTTGGCTGTTGCACCACCAGCTGCTGCTTCATAGTGGAGTGGAACATAGAAGGCTTTTATATACAACATAAAGTGGGTCAAATCAAGCATTGAGTGTTCCATGTGTCTTCTGAAAACTGAAGCTGAAATCCTTCTCGACGATGTTATTTGATCATAAAGATTTATCTCTGTAGCAGAAACAATAAGAATCACCTCACTCTTCTTTGAGTTCAGACGTAAAACATATGAGCACAACTTCTCACTGCAGCCTGACGGGCTTCTGGTGGTGCAATGTGGCACATTATCTACATTTAGATCTGCAGAACAGTCAAAGTCAATCCCGTTGCTGTGTGTAACCCGGTGCTACAAGTCGTCTGCATCGCATCTGTTCCACATTGGATGTGAACACATGACCTCAGGCACGAGAGGCAGATGCTCTGACAAGAAGGCTGAAGCCCAAGGTCTGTCTTTTGGTGCTGCAAGAAAGGTCTACACAGTGCACAGCACCCACTGGCAACATTACACTCAACCTCATATCTTACCACCATGTACTTACTTGACGCCACCAATGTAACCTGCTTCGTGTCCGTCTCACAATGGGCTCAAACTCTGGATCTCAGATATAGCCCATGGGCCAAGCATGGTCCTGCAACACATGTACCCCTCCCAAAACCCTATAAATTTGGTATCAAAACAAAAATAACTGGTAATAGTAAAAATCCTGGGACTCACGATGGCATGAACCCAGTATTTTTGAGACTTAATGATCTATCCTAGCCAAACGAAAATGTCCGATTATGAAATCTGATATTTTGTGTTGATATTATTTGGGTTTAGGTTATGTATGAAATGTGACTTTGGGAAGTTTAAATTACAATGGCTGCCTTTTGTGTACAGTATCGTATCTAAAGCAACTGCCTAAATTAAACAGTACTGGGCCATGGGCTACTCGGGTCCTCGGTGTCCCCTCACCACAACTCAACAAAATGGGTATTTTTGGAAAGCTTGGGATGTAACAATATGAAATAAAATGGTAACGGTGAATAAACTGGGACTCATTATCAATTGCCAGCATTTCTACACTCAACAAAAATATAAACGCAACACTTTTGGTTTTGCTCCCATTTTGTATGAGATGAACTCAAAGATCTAAAACTTTTTCCACATACACAGTATCGCCATTTCCCTCAAATATTGTTCACAAACCAGTCTAAATCTGTGATATTGAGCACTTCTCCTTTGCTGAGATAATCCATACCACCTCACAGGTGTGCCATATCAAGATGCTGATTAGACACCATGATTAGTGCACAGGTGTGCCTTAGTATTTAATGGCCACCTTAAATACCCTTTCTCGTGATTGGATTCACTTGTGTAAGGAGGTCAAGGGTCAATGAGCTTACCAAACCAATTTTGTGTTCCATTAATTAGTGCTAAATGTATTCAAATCAATAAAATGACAAGGGTGCCCAAATTTATGCACCTGTCCAATTTTGTTTATATAATTATTGCAAACTTTCTGTAAATAATACAAACTTCATTTCACTTCTCAAATATCAGTGTGTTCGTCTGCTATATGATATATTTAACTGAAATTTCTGATCCAGACAACCAATGATTTATAAAGGAAAATCATGAAAATTAGCAGGGGTGCCCAAACTTTTGCATACAACTGTATCTATCACACTATTAAATATTTTATCATCCTTTAGAGGACAAAAATATTTATAATTGCCACAAATAAATAATTTATATATTCCCATTACACCCATCCCATCCAAATCCTACTTTTTTTTTTTTTTTTTTTTTTAACAAAATGCTGGTAACTGCCACACAGTTACCAGCATTACAATTTACTGTTTTGAAAAGTGCTACTTTTGTGCCAAAGTAAACAATGACATCATCAAATAAAATTCTTGAGTAAACTGTATTAAACATGCTGTCATTGTCACTTTCATTATTGTAGCATTCCACAAATTCTGGCTCAACTGCAAAAAGGTATTCATTTCCAAGTCCACGTTGTCAGTCAAAACCCTGTTGTGTCCATACATACTGATCACTACACCATACTGCCAGAAGTCTGACAACCTGGACCTTGTTTTCTTCATTTGAAAGAAAGAACTTCCAGTCTGTCAGCTTCTTGGTTGTGTTGCCTTGTGTTTCTCTCTCCATTGGTTCAAGTCTGAAATTCAAGGACAAGAAGTTCAAGACAAATTCCTAAAATCAGGTGTCACTGTTTCTAACCTATAAAGAGTCTCTGTAGGTAAAAACCTTGAGTGACTTGAATAAAACAGCCAAAGTTACCACAAGTAAAAGCAAGGTAATGTTGCTAAAGGATTTCACTTCATTGTGAAAGTCAACATGTATGCATTCTTCAAAAATATCATTGCTTTTATGCGCCATAGGAACCCATGAGAGATATCACATGAAAGGTGAAATTCTACTCTTTCTTGTGTAATTCATTAACATTGTGTGTGTGTGTGTGTGGGGGGGGGGTCCTACAACCGTAGCAGAAAAGAAAACACATGGAAAAAGTTGTTTTTGTTGAAGCTTTCTTCTGAAAAGATTGTATCAGTTTGTGTTCATACCGTACAATATACCTTAAAGGAAACGCACATCATTTACTCATGTTTGATTCTTGAATTGATAATGTTTATTTTGGCATATAAGGCAATAAGTGTCATATAAAAACTGTTGGCTCTGATAAAAAAAAAAAAAAAAAAATATTGAAGCCCCCTTTCTATTTTTAGCATCAAGCGCCAAAAAATTTTTGTACGGTAACAAAAATGCTGGAAAGAGATACTGATTACCAGTTTATTCACTGTTCTTTAAATTATTACATAATCTAAGCTCCTTGATTTTGTGTGAAAGACGAAGTGAACACAAGAAGCAGTAAAAGCTGATGCTCCTCAAACAGCAGGGGGCAGTATAGGCTTGCTCTGCACAGAGCCCTTTATTCAGACAGCAGCGTCAACTCAGAACATGGCGCCATTTTGGGGCCAAATGTACTGAGTCTTTTTTGTTTTCAAAAAAATGTTTTAAAATCATTTAACCACATACAGCAACACATCCAGGTACAAGTACTATCAAAATAAATATAAAAATAGTTAAGCTATCAAATTTACATGAATTTACAATTACTGATGATTTATTTAATGAATTTAAAGCCTGATTTATGCTTCTGTAACTCTGTAACTCCGTGTCATGATGCTGACGTCCGTGACAGTTTGAAATTGCTGTGTCACTGGGTGATATTTTATTCTTTACTAATGTGTCCCTCAACAAGCTTTTCTTTCTACAATCATCACTTCCAATTCAAAGGTAAGTTGTACAATTTCCTCTTTTCCAACTCCATGTTGTAAATCTGCAGACTTTTCTGCCAAATGTATGTGTTCTTGAAATGTAATCAGCATCCACACTGCAAAAACTATTAAAATAAGAGAGGAAAGAGTGAAAGCGGAAAAGTGTCAAATCACAACATTTTGCTGTGTCTGATTTAACAAGTGCACACCAGGCTGTGGCTCTGTGTCTGAACTGTTTGAAAAAAAATAAACGGTTTTAATCAGGGAAATGACTCCAGTCCCACATGCAAGGGGTTTTTAATGGAAATACATTGCGATCGGATAGGACTTTTTATCCGATGTGAGCGAAAAGATCTGTTACACAAAATCTGTATATGATTATTACATGGATAACAATGCAAAAACTTTGGGACTTTTTGTCTGGTGACTGCGAATATCCGGTTCATATGATGACAGTTCAGGGGAGTTTTACTGTACATGGGACTGATCAATAAATTTACATCCCACACAGCTGACTTTATTTTCCCAAATTTTTCTTTTGTTCGGATCTGAGGGGAATCTGTACATCTTGAAGCCCTTGTGTCTATTTGTGCTTCCAAATGCATAACAATCCGGCATTTTCAGCAAATAAATTAATAAAATTGCTGCATTTACATGCAGACACATTAACAGCGAAGAACATTTTGGCCCCAAGATGGCACCACGAGTCACGTGACCGTTTTTTCCGGCTCGTCATGTCGCTATTGGCTCTGCAGTCGTAAAAGCAGAAGAGGAACAATTTTGTTGAACACACACACACAAAAAAATGCTGACGCCTTCTCTATAAGGAACTTTTTTATTTTTCTTGTATATCTGTTTCAATTTATAACGGTGATACTGTGACTTTTCTGTGGCCTTGTGCTTTTTTCGTTTGTTTGTTATTGTATTTGTTGAAATAAAGTTTTGGGAAAAATAAAAGAGAAAAAAAAAAAGCAGAAGAGGAAGAAGTGTTCCGGTGGAATGTTTGTGTCGGAAGTGTTTATGTGTTACACGTGCGTCCAGTAAGGCTTTACAATGGCGGAGAGTTCGGATTTGGATAAAGCCTCCTGTTTTATGGATCCACTCAAAGGCGTCTTGTTGGCTTATATTATGCCAGAGTCATGTTACGACGAGTTTTTTCTTAATTTCAATTTTTTAGACGGTAAGTACTGAAAGTAGCTTCCAAGGTGTCACACAACCCAGCAGACTTTGACAAGACTCACTTCAGTTAGTGTTTGATTAACCTGTTATCAAAATGTACTCTGTGACTTCCGCAGAATCACCTTCAAAACCACTGTTATCTAGCAGGTACTTTTTTAACACAAGAAGAGTGATACAGACGGTCGCCCAGTTACGAATCACCTTTTTAAAAGTCGGAGCCATAATGCAACTGAATGTCCTTTATTGTGTATTGTTGTATTCGGGATTTGGATGTTATTTAGCTGAAAAGTCTGGGTGGAGTAGCGCTTCTACTTAAAGTGTGAAGCCACATTATGTGTGGCGCAAGCATTTGCCAGAAACGGATCACTTTTGCCAGTTCCGGATTACGACACTCTGCGTCACTTTGGGTTCGTTCCTGCCATCTGGCTGGAGCCCTTCTAATGCAGAATGATACACACTGCCCGAGAATGTGTTTTGAACACAAAATGATAGAAATAATACTTATTAAATGAGAATTTACTTCGTTTCGAAAAGCGCCGTTATACGTTTTTACGAGCAAAAAATGAAGTGTGGAGGTGAGATTTCTCCCGAATTACAAAGTAAAAGCCCCCACATTCATGCCCATTCGTGATGTTGAGATGACCCCCAAAGTCCACATGGATCACAACTACAGACACGAGGCTGCTACTTCAGTGATCAGCAACCGGCAAATTTTCGCGTCGGAGATAAATGCGCGCAGCAATTAAACAGTAAGACATAACACACTGACATTTTCTACCCAAGTAAGTATTTTCCCACTCTAGAACCAAAGACACTGAATGGCTAACTCACCTTTGCTACGTTTTAGAGATCGTTACTTTAAACTTGCAGGAATGAGTGAGTCAGAAAAAGCGCGCACACCGCAGACACCGGCATGTTTTGATTCCTCTGCTGATCACAAGGACGGCTGGATCCGGTCGTTTGTAGACAAAACAATCTTTCCATTGGTACCAAGTATTAGCTTATTCGTGCTGATTATGAGAAATGGCGGCACAAAAACTACAGCAGTGATCCGGAACTGGGCAAGTGACTGTATTTATTGTTGTTTTTACAAAGCTGGTTTTGCTGCCTTTTACACCAGCAATTGCAATCAAATATTTTTGTTACGTCACTTCCGCTCACCATTTCAAATCAGTTTAAAGCAGACTGAAAGAACTATCTCAAGTGGGATTAATGGCCTGCCCTGCGAGTTTTACCTCTGTTTTTGGAATCTTATTGAAACACCACTGATGGAAATGTATAATGGAGAGATGGATAGCTTTATTACCGTTGTCATTACAAGTGCAACAACAACAACTCACATTTCCACAGACAAACAACAATTAATCCACAATTATTACTTGTTTACCATAATAATGGCACACATCAGAATTAAGACAACACATATACATTTGACATTGTTTATGTGCACTAAACTTTGAAACAGTCCGTTTTCTAAATTGAGGCAATGTGAAAACAAGAGCTAATTAGCTTGATACCAAAACTTAACAAAGATCCCCTATCAATTGAAAATTGGAGACCAGTTACCCTTTTGAATATAGACTACAAATTACTAGCACTTGTATATGCCAAACAATTAAAAAGACACTTTGAAGAAATTAGAAATGAATCTCAATCTGGTTTTACGTCATACGGACACATTAGTAATGATATAAGACAGATTTTTGATTTACTTGATTATTCAGAGTTTGTGGAGTCACAGGTAGTGTTAATAAACTTTTAAATACATGTTATATAATATTGAGTTCAAATGCTCTAAACCCATGTTGATACATTGTTGCATATCTGCTGGGAGTTACGTGAGGTTAAGAGAGATTACGGTCAGCAGGTTTGCACTGGGTCAATATGGTCATGATAGCTGCACAGTAATTCACTGTTAAGATATTTGTCTGCACTGAAAGTACGTCTTGTGAAAGCTAGTGTCTTTCACTATCTTGTTATCATGCGAAAAGTTGTAACGACAGGCAGTGGTTTCACCAACGCAAGGCCTTGTTTTTACATCTTTCAAGTTTGACCCAGTTAGCCACATGGCCTAAGCAACATTTTTTGATCACATAAGCGCACACATGGGAGGACCACTTCTTTTTTGTGAATTATGTCAATGGATGTCTATAAAAACCTTACTTTAAACTATGTTCAGGGTCTTTCTCGGACGGTGCTCCCACGAGCTCTGTCCGTGAGAGAACCAGGCCTGATCAACTTCACATGAAATTCAATAAATTGTCCTTTTTGTAATAACTGAGTCTCGTTGATCCAGGACAGACCCAACGAATCAGGGTTTAATACAGCTATTCTTTTTTTTGGACTTCTACGAAGCATTCGATACAGTGGAACACCCGTGTATATATGGATCCTTAAAATTGTTTGGATTCCGGGAAAATTTTATTTCAGTTGTGAGGACGCTTTACAAGGGCATCAGTAGGTGTTTGATGATCTATCCCAATCATTGATTTCTGTTAAATCAGTAGATGGAGGACTGGGGAGATCCGCTCATTCATGGGCATGATCAATGTTTTCAAGAAAGTTTCACCATAAATCTGCTTTTTCTGTGCTATTACTGTGCTGTTACATTTATTCAAACTCAGTTCCACATTTGTACAGCCACTATTTGTCAAAACAAATACAGAAGAGGATCAGACTATTTCATTCAAGTCTATTATATTAGACTTGAATGAATTTGTTAGTCCCAGTCCAGATGTTGTGAAGCAAGATCAAAAATAATACCATCAGTTTGTCAAACACACTATGTCTGCTATGACACAAGATACTAGTCTGATCCTTAATTAATTTCATTATGAAGTTAAGTTAAAGATGAGAAATAATCGGGTGAAAATAAGAGCTTCACACGCTTGCATCATTTTAAAGATATTAATATTAAAGACTGTTCTTAACCCATCTGCGGTGCCACTTTTACAGAGCCCTTCGCCGTGAAAATAAAAAATAAATAAATAAAATGAAACAGCCACCCTTGCCAGGGTGAAAATAACATTATTCAATCATTTCTGGACCAAGTTGAAAGAAATCTGAAAACACTACACTGGAATATGGATTATAGAGAAATTAATGTCATTCGTGTATATTCTTATATTCGTCGTTCGTTAATGCTCTGGGTTCTAACTGGAACAAAGGGCCTCCACTGCAGATTTCCAACGTGTTCGCTCTTGGGCTGCCCGCTTTACCTCTCCCCAGGACAGTTTGATGGTCTTCAGTTCGCTGTCCAGGGTCCTTCTCCAAGTTGTCCCTGGCCGTCCTCTTTTCCTTTTCCCCTGTGGGTTCCAGTCCAATGCTTGCCGCATGATGTTGTTTGGGCCTCGGCATATAGTGTGCCCGATCCACTTCCACTTTCCACTATATTCTTATATTAGTAGAATATAAAATGTCATAGTGACTGTCATGTGACCCACCAAATTGAGATTAAAAAACATTTCCATTCTATGAATTTGCTCTTACAGAAAATCTCAGGTTGGAAAACCTGATGTGAAGAAAAAACCCGAGGCTAATAAAAAAGGGATCAATTAAGTCTTATGAAAGTGGGACTTTCATAAGTCTCAATTTATCAACTTAGCTTGTCACTGCACCCGACCGCTGCACAAAACAGCATTTTCAGATCACTTGAACCCAAGTTTAAGTCAGTGCACATGGATTTCTATTTAATCTACTGCCCAACGATGCGTAATAACACTAGGAAAGATGGCGGCTGCCTGGCAAAAGCTCACGGGCCGCGTCCGCCATCTAGTAGATTAAATAGAAATAGATTATCCCAACAATTTGGAGAGATTTTCAGTCTGTCGATCAGTACGTCACGGTTGTTCAATTTCTCCCTTTCTATATTATAATAGCCAAGTGGCCTCTGTGTGCGTGCGTGTGTTTGGCTTTGATCACTGCGGTATTGTATCACTTCCTGTTCCGGAGCACAGCAGTGTTTTGCTGTATCTGTTAGCTGTTTAATCTGCGCAGTTAGATTGATCTAGTTACCTAGATAACGATTTGTTTCACAGTGTTATCTTCACGTGCCTTAACTAAAGCACTCCCTCTGCTGAATCACCTCTAAATTATTTACATGTTATTTACTTTGCGTGTTTTTAGGAATCCGCTAGCTTAGCGCAGCTACTAGCTCTTAGCCGGTTTAGCATGGCGGCTTCTCCTGTCTCTCCCGCACTTTTCTGCTCTGGGTGTGAAATGTTTAGTTATTCCTCGGCCTCCTTTAGCAGTAATGGTACTTGTAATAAGTGTAGCTTATTTGTAGCTTTGGAGGCCAGGCTGGGCGAATTGGAGACTCGGCTCCGCACCTTGGAAAATTCTACAGCTAGCCAGGCCTCTGTAGTCGGTGCGGACCAAGGTAGCTTAGTCACCGTTAGTTTCCCTCTGGCAGATCCCGAGCAGCCGGGAAAGCAGGCCGACTGGGTGACTGTGAGGAGGAAGCGTAGTCCTAAACAGAAGCCCCGTGTACACCGCCAACCCGTTCACATTTCTAACCGTTTTTCCCCACTCGGCGACACACCCGCCGAGGAACAAACTCTGGTTATTGGCGACTCTGTTTTGAGAAATGTGAAGTTAGCGACACCAGCAACCATAGTCAGTTGTCTTCCGGGGGCCAGAGCAGGCGACATTGAAGGAAATTTGAAACTGCTGGCTAAGGCTAAGCGTAAATTTGGTAAGATTGTAATTCACGTCGGCAGTAATGACACCCGGTTACGCCAATCAGAGGTCACTAAAATTAACATTGAATCGGTGTGTAACTTTGCAAAAACAATGTCGGACTCTGTAGTTTTCTCTGGGCCCCTCCCCAATCGGACCGGGAGTGACATATTTAGCCGCATGTTCTCCTTGAATTGCTGGCTGTCTGAGTGGTGTCCAAAAAATGAGGTGGGCTTCATAGATAATTGGCAAAGCTTCTGGGGAAAACCTGGTCTTGTTAGGAGAGACGGCATCCATGCCACTTTGGATGGAGCAGCTCTCATTTCTAGAAATCTGGCCAATTTTCTTAAATCCTCCAAACCGTGACTATCCAGGGTTGGGACCAGGAAGCAGAGTTGTAGTCTTACACACCTCTCTGCAGCTTCTCTCCCCCTGCCATCCCCTCATTACCCCATCCCCGTAGAGACGGTGTCTGCTCCCAGACCACCAATAACCAGCAAAAATCTATTTAAGCATAAAAATTCAAAAAGAAAAAATAATATAGCACCTTCAACTGCACCACAGACTAAAACAGTTAAATGTGGTCTATTAAACATTAGGTCTCTCTCTTCTAAGTCCCTGTTAGTAAATGATATAATAATTGATCAACATATTGATTTATTCTGCCTTAGAGAAACCTGGTTACAGCAGGATGATTATGTTAGTTTAAATGAATCAACACCCCCGAGTCACACTAACTGCCAGAACGCTCGTAGCACGGGCCGAGGCGGAGGATTAGCAGCAATCTTCCATTCCAGCTTATTAATTAATCAAAAACCCAGACAGAGCTTTAATTCATTTGAAAGCTTGACTCTTAGTCTTGTCCATCCAAATTGGAAGTCCCAAAAAACCAGTTTTATTTGTTGTTATCTATCGTCCTCCTGGTCGTTACTGTGAGTTTCTCTGTGAATTTTCAGAACTTTTGTCTGACTTGGTGCTTAGCTCAGATAAGATAATTATAGTGGGCGATTTTAACATCCACACAGATGCTGAGAATGACAGCCTCAACACTGCATTTAATCTATTATTAGACTCAATTGGCTTTGCTCAAAATGTAAATGAGTCCACCCACCACTTTAATCATATCTTAGATCTTGTTCTGACTTATGGTATGGAAATTGAAGACTTAACAGTATTCCCTGAAAACTCCCTTCTGTCTGATCATTTCTTAATAACATTTACATTTACTCTGATGGACTACCCAGCAGTGGGGAATAAGTTTCATTACACTAGAAGTCTTTCAGAAAGCGCTGTAACTAGGTTTAAGGATATGTTTCCTTCTTTATGTTCCCTAATGCCATATACCAACACAGTGCAGAGTAGCTACCTAAACTCTGTAAGTGAGATAGAGTATCTCGTCAGTAGTTTTACATCCTCATTGAAGACAACTTTGGATGCTGTAGCTCTTCTGAAAAAGAGAGCTTTAAATCAGAAGTGCCTGACTCCGTGGTATAACTCACAAACTCGCAGCTTAAAGCAGATAACCCGTAAGTTGGAGAGGAAATGGCATCTCACTAATTTAGAAGCTCTTCACTTAGCCTGGAAAAAGAGTCTGTTGCTCTATAAAAAAGCCCTCCGTAAAGCTAGGACATCTTACTACTCATCACTAATTGAAGAAAATAAGAACAACCCCAGGTTTCTTTTCAGCACTGTAGCCAGGCTGACAAAGAGTCAGAGCTCTACTGAGCCGAGTATTCCTTTAACTTTAACTAGTAATGACTTCATGACTTTCTTTGCTAATAAAAGTTTAACTATTAGAGAAAAAATTACTCATAACCATCCCAAAGACGTATCGTTATCTTTGGCTGCTTTCAGTGATGCCGGTATTTGGTTAGACTCTTTCTCTGATTGTTCTGTCTGAGTTATTTTCATTAGTTACTTCATCCAAACCATCAACATGTCTATTAGACCCCATTCCTACCAGGCTGCTCAAGGAAGCCCTACCATTATTTAATGCTTTGATCTTAAATATGATCAATCTATCTTTATTAGTTGGCTATGTACCACAGGCTTTTAAGGTGGCAGTAATTAAACCATTACTTAAAAAGCCATCACTTGACCCAGCTATCTTAGCTAATTATAGGCCAATCTCCAACCTTCCTTTTCTCTCAAAAATTCTTGAAAGGGTAGTTGTTAAACAGCTAACTGATCATCTGCAGAGGAATGATCTATTTGAAGAGTTTCTGTCAGGTTTTAGAATTCATCATAGTACAGAAACAGCATTAGTGAAGGTTGCAAATGATCTTCTTATGGCCTCAGACAGTGGACTCATCTCTGTGCTTGTTCTGTTAGACCTCAGTGCTGCTTTTGATACTGTTGACCATAAAATTTTATTACAGAGATTAGAGCATGCCATAGGTATTAAAGGCACTGCGCTGCGGTGGTTTGAATCATATTTATCTAATAGATTACAATTTGTTCATGTAAATGGGGAATCTTCTTCACAGACTAAGGTTAATTATGGAGTTCCACAAGGTTCTGTGCTAGGACCAATTTTATTCACTTTATACATGCTTCCCTTAGGCAGTATTATTATACGGCATTGCTTAAATTTTCATTGTTACGCAGATGATACCCAGCTTTATCTATCCATGAAGCCAGAGGACACAAACCAATTAGCTAAACTGCAGGATTGTCTTACAGACATAAGGACATGGATGACCTCTAATTTCCTGCTTTTAAACTCAGATAAAACTGAAGTAACTGTACTTGGCCCCACAAATCTTAGAAACATGGTATCTAACCAGATCCTTACTCTGGATGGCATTACCCTGACCTCTAGTAATACTGTGAGAAATCTTGGAGTCATTTTTGATCAGGATATGTCATTCAAAGCACATATTAAACAAATATGTAAGACTGCTTTTTTGCATTTACGCAATATCTCTAAAATTAGAAAGGTCTTGTCTCAGAGTGATGCTGAAAAACTAATTCATGCATTTATTTCCTCTAGGCTGGACTATTGTAATTCATTATTATCAGGTTGTCCTAAAAGTTCCCTGAAAAGCCTTCAGTTAATTCAAAATGCTGCAGCTAGAGTACTGACGGGGACTAGAAGGAGAGAGCATATCTCACCCATATTGGCCTCTCTTCATCGGCTTCCTGTTAATTCTAGAATAGAATTTAAAATTCTTCTTCTTACTTATAAGGTTTTGAATAGTCAGGTCCCTTCTTATCTTAGGGACCTCATAGTACCATATCACCCCAATAGAGCGCTTCGCTCTCAGACTGCAGGCTTACTTGTAGTTCCTAGGGTTTGTAAGAGTAGAATGGGAGGCAGAGCCTTCAGCTTTCAGGCTCCTCTCCTGTGGAACCAGCTCCCAATTCGGATCAGGGAGACAGACACCCTCTCTACTTTTAAGATTAGGCTTAAAACTTTCCTTTTTGCTAAAGCTTATAGTTAGGGCTGGATCGGGTGACCCTGAACCATCCCTTAGTTATGCTGCTATAGACTTAGACTGCTGGGGGGTTCCCATAATGCATTGAGTGTTTCTTTCTCTTTTTGCTCTGTATGCACCACTCTGCTTTTAATCATTAGTGATTGATCTCTGCTCCCCTCCACAGCATGTCTTTTTCCCGGTTCTCTCCCTCAGCCCCAACCAGTCCCAGCAGAAGACTGCCCCTCCCTGAGCCTGGTTCTGCTGGAGGTTTCTTCCTGTTAAAAGGGAGTTTTTCCTTCCCACTGTTGCCAAGTGCTTGCTCACAGGGGGTCGTTTTGACCGTTGGGGTTTTTCCGTAATTATTGTATGGCTTTGCCTTACAATATAAAGCGCCTTGGGGCAACTGTTTGTTGTGATTTGGCGCTATATAAATAAAATTGATTTGATTTGATCACGTAAAAACCGGGGAGAGCTGAAATTTGTTGTTTGGTATGCTTTTGTATTTTGGGTCAAGGATCAATGCTGCAAAAATGAAAAGTTGATAGGACAAATTTTTGGAGAAATAATTGTTGCAATAAAGTTTTGAAGAAAAAAATTGGTATTTCCGCACACGTGCGACTGACCGCTCGGTGAGTCGCTCCTTCATGCTTTTCAGTTGAAATCAGTTGGTTTTGTATTGTCTGGTTTGTTTTGTCGGCCAGCTGAAGGTCTTGATGAGATTTAATCACCAAATTGAGATTGGCGTAGTCAATAAAGTCAGTTTAATGGACAATAGTTCATTTCATGGCTTTGAAAAGTGACCAAATTGTATGTGTTTGTACTGAGTTCTGCAATATTTTCATTGAGTGAGAAACGACCACCAGGGGGCCGTGACGGGTAAACGACTTTGAGAATTTGCAGAACTGCCTCAATTCCACTTGTCCTGGGAAGTAAATGCAAACCATTTACCTCCCAGATTAGATGTTGAAGGAATTCTTTGCTTAAATTTGCATATTGAGGATTTCTGCTGTGAATATGACAAAATAACATGCAGTATTTTTAAAGTTTGGATTTATGTGCCCAAATGTTCTGCAGAGTACTGGACATGTTAAAGACACCGGCAAGTGTTGGCAGAAAAGTAGACAGTTGTGCCTTGTGTGGAGTTGTGTTGGCTTTCATCCAAGCTGTCAGACTCTGCAACTCAGCCCTGAAATCTGCTCAGATGTATGCTGGGAGAGTTATTTGGGAACGATGGGACTAATCGGTGACTTCTTTTCTTTTGTCGCAGTGCCATGTCTGAAGATTGTGCTAAGCAAAGGTCTGGGGATTGGCATCATTCTGGGATCTGTGCTGGGTAACTACTCTCCTTGTTTATATTGTTTATATTGTTTGAATCTATGAAAAATATGCCTTCATTTTTTTGTCATGTAATATCAAGTATGTTTCTGGGTAATGTTTTTAAATTCAGCCCAAACGTAGGGTGCATGGTTTGCCATGTTTATTATTTGTCTAAATGGTTTGCCAGTAAAATCTCAGCCACATGGGGTATGCAGCCAGTACTGGCCAGTTGCTGGTCCTAAACCCAGATAAATGAGTAGGGTTCCACCAGGAAGGGCATGCCATGTAAAACAAGCCAACCCAACCATGCAGAGTACAAAATGGAATTTCCATACCGGATCGGTCAAGGCCTTCGTTAACACCCGCTGCCACCAGTGCCAGCGGCTCAATAGGGTGCCGGCAGAAATTGAGTTAATGCTGGGGGAAGAAGAAGAAGAAGAAGAGGAGGAGAACATGTTCACAGACAGTGGGAGAAGAGGAAAAACTAGGAAGGGTGGAAGTGAGAGTCGGGACTTTGAATGTTGAGGGTATGACTGGTAAAGGGAGAGAGAGCTGGCTGATACGATGGAGAGGAGAAAGCTAGACATATTGTGTGTGCAAGAGACTGAAGGGAAGTAAGAGCACGCACATCGGCGATGGGTTCAAGTTGTTGTATTGTGGTAAAGATAGGAAGAGAAATGGTGTTGGGTCATTTAAAGGAAGAGTGTGTTACGAGTGCAGCTGACAGGGTGATGAGTGTGAAGTTGAAAATTGAAGGGGTGATGATGAAGATCATCAGTGCATATGCCCCACAGGTAGGTTGTGAGATGAAGGAGAAATAAGATTTCTGGAGTGTGTTAGATGAGGTGGCAGAGAGTGTGCCCAAGCATGAAAGAGTGGTGATTGGAGCAGACTTCAGTGGGCTGTTGGTGAAAGGATCAGAGGTGATGAGGAAGTAATGGGTAGATATGGTATCAAGGAGAGGAATGTGGAAGGACAGATGGTAGTTGACTTTGCAAAAAGGATAGAAATGGCTGCAGTGAATACCTACTTTAAGAAAAGGGAGGAGCACAGGGTGACAGAGTGGAGGAAGATGCACACAGGTGGACTGCATTCTGTGGTGGAGATGCAAGCTAAAAGAAAAGACTGTAAGGTGGTGGCAGGGGAGAGTGTAGCAAGTTTCAGTGCTGCCGTTAATGGATATTAGGTCTTATTTTTCATCTGTTTCTCAGGGAGGAGCTGTCATGATTTTCCCTGGATCTGGGCTTATTTCCTGTTTTGCCTTTCTCGTGTCCTGTTTTTGTGAGACTTTTGTTCTTGCTTTTCTGTTTATCATGATTTCAGTCTATGGTTATATGTATCTGGTCATTGTATTTTAGTCACTTAAGTCTTGTTTTGGTTTTGTTCTGATTATCTCTTTTCTGTGCATATTACTTTTGTCGCTGGTTTTATGCTCTATATTTTATTTTCTGGGTAGTCATTAGTTGTATTTTCTGTTATACTGTTGCCACTTGTTTAGTCCTGTTCTAGTTTGGTCTCTGTCTTTATTTTCTTGCTGATCACTGTCTGTTCATGTTGGTACTCTTTTCTTGTCTTTGATATTTGCTTCTTCTCTGCATTAGGCATTTCAGTTTTTATCACAGTTGGTTGGGGTTTGATTTTCACTTACTCTGAGTCTGCTTCTATTAGTCACGCCCACCTGTCGCTCTTCTCCTGCTTCACCTGTCTTGTCTGACCACGCCCCTTCCAGCACATTCCCTGACACCTACGTCTTGTTTTCCTAATTATTGCACCTGTTATTTAAGCCCCTCACTTTCTCCACTCCCTGACAGTTCTTGTGCTTTCTAGTTCATGTTCCAGCCCTTTTTGTCTTGCTCTGTTTTGCTCTGCTGTGTTTTTTGAACATGTTTTGTTTTTGACCTTGCTCTCACCTCAGCCCATGACCATTGCTACCTTGTGTTTTGACCAATGCATGTTTTTTGACCTCACCTTAGCCTGACGCCTGCCTGTACTGCCGTCTCTCTGACTGCCTGCTTGTCTACCAAATCCCTGCCTGTCTTCTTGAGTTAAAGCCTTTTACTCTCATGCCTGTCTCAGAGAGTTTTGCATTTGCATCTATCCACCTTCTGTGCCACACCTATTCGGACCCAGACAGGAGCACAGGGTGACATATAAGAGTGGAGGAAGGTGACAGAAATGATAAGCTTACAGAGACAAGCAGTGGAAATGAGGTTCCTCACTTACATTAAGGGACAGGAAGAGAAGTTTGAATGTCCTGGAGAAATTCAGAATAAAGCTGTTACTCCTTTGCGTTGACAGAGCCAGGTCAGGTGGCTTGCACGTATGGTGAGGATGCCACCTGTTCATCTCCCTCGGTAGGTCTTCCAGACACATCCACCTGGGAAGAGGCCCTAAGGACGACTGGAAGGAGTACATCTCCCAGCACACTTGACAACACAGAAGGATTCCCCAAGAGGAGTTAGAAGGCCTGGCTGAGGATGGGGAAGTGTGGGATGAGCTGCATAGTCTGCTGCCACCCCAACCTGGATAACAGGCAGAGAATGAATAAAAAAATACTAAAGATTCAGGCAATAAAAGTCAAAGCAAAACAAAAAAACTGAGAAAGATTTCAGTTGTGACCAAAATTTGCATTCTACTGAAAAGTCCAGAGCAGTGGCATAGCAACCTCAGCACGGGCCCCAGTGCAAGATGTACTGATGGGCCCTACACACATGTTACTAGTTATTAGGTGTACGCGCACAATCACGCACATGCCTGCATCCCCCCCACACACACTATGAGGTCTATATAGATTTTTGCCAACAGTGTGTTGGATTTTACAATCGAATAAATGACTTGGGTTATTGTATTAGAAACTATTTAAGAGGTCACGAATCGAGCTTTCTCAGCCAACTCGGAGCCAAGTTCTGAGAGCAAATGCATCATTGGCTATGAAATGATTATTTTATATAGAGTGGTGTCAAGTCGGAAAAGCGGGACGCATTGGCATGACGAATTGCGCAGCAGTACAGGGATCAGATTCATGCAAGTGTCAAGGTGCCTGAAAAGCACAGACCGGTAGACCCCACGTGAAACTGGTGCACAGCGGTGATCAAACGGGGAAGGGGCATGGCAACCCTCCACAGTCAGATTATTATAAGATACCCCAAGTTCCCTGAAAAATATTTGGCTCAGTGGAAGGGCATCTTGCGAGCCTTGAGCTAGACTCTAGACTCCTCTATAACTTCCCCAATGTCCAACTCCTTGGTTCTTGAGGTTTCAGTGGAGAGGATATGTAAGCCACTCAGCCGTTCCTGCCACGTGGAGCTCCTCGGGTATGTCTTGATAATTTTTAACTTGAAAATGATCTCTCAGCTGATGTTGCTGTCGTTGGCAATGTCAGAAACAAGAGAAACAGCCTGGACTCGTCGGTGGGCTGCTGGCCATGCTGAAAAATCTAAAAATGTCTAATGGCCCGTAGCATGGGAATGCATACAGACTCTGGCCACCATAGGGTAGAAAATGAAATACCTTGAAACGTGATGTAATATATCATTTTAAACGGTCCTGTCAGCAGTATTAACTAGTGAAGTTTCAGAGCTTAATAGCTGATCAGTGTGGAGACACAGCTAAACATTCAGATCATCTCGCTGCAGGCAAAAAAAAAAAAGTATTTTTGAAGACTCTTGGACCATACTTTGAGTCTACTTCCTTTAAACTAATACAACCCCTGGCAATAATTATGGACTCACCGGCCTCGGAGGATGTTCATTCAGTTGTTTAATTTTGTAGAAAAAAAGCAGATCACAGACATGACACAAAACTAAAGTCATTTCAAATGGCAGCTTTCTGGCTTTAAGAAACACTATAAGAAATAAGGAAAAATAATTGTGGCAGTCAGTAACGGTTACTTTTTAGACGAAGCAGAGGGAAAAAATATGGACTCACTCAATTCTGAGGAAAAAATTATGGAATCACCCTGTAAATTTTCATCCCCAAAACTAACACCTGCATCAAATCAGATGTGCTCGTTAGTCTGCGTGTAAAAAGGAGTGATCACACCTTGGAGAGCTGTTGCACCAAGTGTACTGACATGAATCATGGCTCCAACATGAGAGATGTCAATTGAAACAAAGGAGAGGATTATCAAACTCTTAAAAAAGGGTAAATCATCACGCAATGTTGCAAAAGATGTTGGTTGTTCACAGTCAGCTGTGTCTAAACTCTGGACCAAATACAAACAACATGGGAAGGTTGTTAAAGGCAAACATACTGGTAGGCCAAGGAAGACATCAAAGCGTCAAGACAGAAAACTTAAAGCAGTATGTCTCAAAAATCGAAAATGCACAACAAAACAAATGAGGAACGAATGGGAGGAAACTACAGTCGTCTGTGACCGAACTGCAAGAAACCGCCTAAAGGAAATGGGATTTACATACAGAAAAGCTAAACGAAAGCCATCAACACCTAAACAGAAAAAAAACAAGGTTACAATGGGCTAAGGAAAAGCAATCGTGGACTGTGGATGACTGGATGAAAGTCATATTCAGTGATGAATCTCGAATCTGCATTGGGCAAGGTGATGATGCTGGAACTTTTGTTTGGTGCCGTTCCAATGAGATTTATAAAGATGACTGCCTGAAGAGAACATATAAATTTCCACAGTCATTGATGATATGGAGCTGCATGTCAGGTAAAGGCACTGGGAGATGGCTATCATTACATCATCAATAAATGCACAAGTTTATGTTGATATTTTGGACACTTTTCTTATCCCATCAATTGAAAGGATGTTTGGGGATGATGAAATCATTTTTCAAGATGATAATACATCTTGCCATAGAGCAAAAACTGTGAAAACATTCCTTGCAAAAAGACACATAGGGTCAGTGCTATGGCCTGCAAATAGTCCGGATCTTAATCCAATTGAAAATCTTTGGTGGAAGTTGAAGAAAATGGTCCATGACAAGGCTCCAACCTGCAAAGCTGATCTGGCAACAGCAACCAGAGAAAGTTGGAGCCAGATTGATGAAGAGTACTGTTTGTCACTCATTAAGTCCATGCCTCAGAGACTGCAAGCTGTTATAAAAGCCAGAGGTGGTGCAACAAAATACTAGCGATGTGTTGGAGTGTTCTTTTGTTTTTCATGATTCCATAATTTTTCCTCAGAATTGAGTGATTCCATATTTTTTTCCAATCTGCTTGGTCTAAAAAGTAACTGTTACTGACTGCTACAATTTTTTTTTCTGATTTCTTGTAGTGTTTCTTAAAGCCAGAAAGTTGCCATTTGAAATGACTTTAGTTTTGTGTCATGTCTGTGATTTGCTTTTTTTCTACAAAATTAAACAACTGAATGAACATCCTCCGAGGCCGGTGATTCCATAATTTTTGCCAGGGGTTGTACTCTTCCAAAAGCATGTCCATGTTTCTGGTCCAATAAGAGATACACAACAATGTGACGTACACAAAAACATCACGTACAGCAACTGAGAGAGATTTGTTGGCATTTTTAACTGCTGCTTGACCATACAAACCAAGATGTAGTGTGAGAACCAAACGACAGTGCACTCCAACTCATGGCATAGTTCCAAGCTGGTTCTGTTACAACTGGAGTGCTATAGAGCGTGACGTACACAGAACATGACGTATCATTTATGGACCTGGTATTAAATACAAAAATGTGAAATACTCTGTAACAGGAAACAGTGAGTGTACACATTCCCATCTTGTCTTTTTCTGTCCTTTCTGTTATTACTGCTGGATTTATGTTAATAGGAAGACATTTTTCCACAAGGTCTTTGGCGTCACTAGTTGTCATAAATCTAGCTATGTCATTAGTTGACATGGGGGCAGACATATAGTTTACCCATCATTCATCACTGCATAGTATCTTATGAAATACCCCAACAGACAATACGTTATTCTTTATTGTAAATTTAGCCTATTATTCATTAAAACACACCATTTTGAAATATATTGCACTTAACTATCACCAACTGGGAAACCATAACAGAGAGGTTTGCGTCAAGACTATATGGTAATGGATCGGCTGTGAAACATGCAGTGGTGCGCAGGGCACTTTTACGCACTGCGCACAGCATGCACAGTGAGTCACTGTGATAATAAATTAATTCAGACAAATTCACGGGCTCCTGTATGTCCCAGGCCCCAGGGCGATTGCGTGTGCTGCACGGTCTGTCCCTACGCCACTGGTCCAGAGGTATTCAGTTCTAACCATTGGAAACAAAACAAAAATGTTTTGAGCACTAGACTAAAAAAATTGTTTGAATGTATCAACTTTACTTTCTGTTTCTCTTTAGTTCTGTTTTCAGATATGAATGGCTAACGTCTAAAAACACTATGGTTTGGTGACACATGACTTTTCTGCCAGTCAAAATCTTGTCATATTAAGATATGAACCAAAAGCTGACCCATCAGTTTATCATTTGTCTTTGTTTTAACAGTGAAGATGCCTCAGATCATCAAGCTGATGGGAGCAAAGAGTGCAGAGGGACTCAACTTCAGTTCTGTGGTGCTGGAACTGTTGGCGATCACAGGAACAATGAGCTACAGTATAGCAAAAAGCTTCCCCTTTAGGTTGGTCAGCTGTTGGTGTTTTTTTATATATGCAATTGTCATACGTTGTTTGAAATCAACAAAGACTGGAAACGGATGTTTTAGGTGCTTCTTCTACTGAAAGTGATAAATTGCTCATTAAATAAGTGTATTTGTTTTAATGTGATTCAGTGCTTGGGGCGAGGCTCTTTTCCTCATGTTGCAAACTGTGATCATTGGGTTCCTTATCCAGCACTATGGACAAAGAACTTTCCAAGGTAAGACTAATGTTTCAATCAGTTTGAGCAGGTAACTCAGTGGGATAACGAGATGGGCTGGATGGGGGATATGTAGATGTGGGTTCAATTCCCAGTGACACTAACTGTGTCACAAACTGATTCTTGCATTTACTTTGACTTTTGTTTCATAGCAGACAAAATGAACCAAAGATATTTCAGGTTTTGTGTGGCTGATCACAGATGAACTGTGATCAACATCCATTCGTGCATTTAAGACCTGCAGCACATTCCCAAGTAATATTGGCAGGCCAAAGCATTTCCCACTTTGTAATGTTCTCATTCCTTCTCACAACACTTAAAGTATGTTTTGGCCTGTAGGATTCAACCCAATAGAGCAGTTATTTTGTCCCATTGTTCCCGCAACTGCATCTTAAGGTGTTCAATAGTACAGGGTTACTGTTATCTTTTTGCATTTCAAATTCTCCACCTAGTCTGCTATCATGCCCTCGTGTTCCATATCTTTGGAATGCATACAGAATGGGATTTTGATTGTCTTGTTGATAATGTTGAAGGTAGCACATGATGCTCTACAATCTCAATTGTACTTTTCTACATTAATGCTGTCATTGCGGGCATGTAAATTACCTTTGCCAAGGGCACTGACACAATCCCAAACTTGACAGACCCTGGCCTTTGAACTCTCTTTTTCATCTTTGAGCAACATCTGTTTCTTCCAAAAAATCCTTATAATAGCTTTTGCTATTATTACATTCTGTTCCAACACAATACACATTGTGTGATGTTCTAACCCAAATGCTTCCATTTTGTACCGTAATGTTTTGTGTCATTTGTGAATGTAGTGCTTGAAAAAGGTTTTCCAAAGTAATCCCTTGCCCATGTGGCTATATCAGTTATTGATGAATGACTGTTCTTGATGCAGAGCCATCTGAGGGATTGAAGATCATGGGTTTTAAGGGTGAATACCTTAAAGGGCCTTGACATGCACAAGTTTTTGATATCACACCTTGATGATTTAGCCAGTGTATGCCGAGCGTATTAAAAACACTTGCATATGCTGGCGAATGTCTAAGTTATGGGTAAGTTTTGTATAGGTCAAAAGCACATTGAAGCACGCTGGTATATGTCGTAATACGGCGAGTGCATTGAAATTTTGGGCATGCACAATATTTTCGATGTATGTCTCATACGTCCCACATATGTAGGCCATGAATTGTAGGTAAGTTATACGATTGTTGACATGCGTTTCTTGTAAACTAATATAAGTCAAATACGTTCATTGATGCTGTCCATTGATTGGCTGAAATACTGAAAGCTGCAGTTCAGAGTGCTTCAAATATTAAAACTATTCACACACGGAGTAAATATAAAGTCTTAGCTGTTCATTTCAGTCGGTTTCATCATTACTGCCTGATGAAAATGTATGCACAGAAAGCATCCTAATTTTGGAAAACGACCTCTGAAAATATTTTACTTCCTTGTCATGGCTGAAGAAATGTAGCATTTTAAATTTTTTGCTTGTCAGCCTGAACCAGAGAATGCTGCCGCTTTGTCTCACAACAAGAAAATTAACTTATTTTAAAAGTTGAAAGAGTCAAAGTGCCTCATTCATTCACGTTAGCGTTTAACACAGACATGAGTCGACTCTTCTTCAGCATTCTGCACACCATGAAAATAAATCCCATGATCCACCAAGACTAAAATAACTTTATGAAATTAAATTACTTTGTTTGGCCTCCTTGTGGCATGGAAAGGCTGTACGACAGTATACGACAGTGCTCAGTGCCATGCTTGCCAATATTCATGTGTTCCACCTGCCAAACAAAAGGGTTGTACCGGCGGTGGAAACGCAAACCAAGCCAGACTTGACTGTTTCAACCTGTATGTTTATTTGGCACAAGTTTTATGCTAATGCCCTTCACGATGCAACATGTGGCGAGTGGGCAGGGGTGAGTTTGAACCGGAAATTTTCCGCACTGGAAACAAGCACATGTAACCACTTGGACACCCCCCTTGATGCACACTAATATTAAAATGAAATGAAGTTGACCAGACAAAACTTGAAATATCTTGGGTTTGTACTGTCTGCAATGAAATCAGAGTCAAAGTAAATGCAAAAATCCCTGCAGGCAACTTGGTCTTTTGTTTACTAGTGATTTATGAAACCTTGTTGTACATTACACAATCTTGCTGGCCAACAAGGCTGATACATAGGGCCTGATTTACGAAGATCCCAGACAAACAAGCTTGGATTGCATGGGCAATCCAAGCTTGTTTGTCGAGGTGGACACAGTGTTGCGGGCGATTTACTCAGAGTAAATGTGCAATTAATAACAGGTGACTTGGACAGCAGTATGTAAATGAAGATTTTGCACATGTTAAAAGCAAGCACAAAATGAAAGGAAATTAGCCACTTGCGTTACTGGATGCAGGTGTAAAACACATCTTTGCCCAGATCTAATATACATATGGGTGACAAATCAGTACAGGAAAGCATCCTATTTGAATGATTTATTATTATAAGCACACTAACGCACAGTCTGCACGCAATGCATGCAGATGTGCTTGTGTCATTCCACATAGACAGCTGTGCACGGGCTCAGACTCTGTGTATGCAATACACACAGGTTTGCATGCATCATTCCACACAGGCCTCTAGATTTGTGTGACACATTAATTTCTCCTTATCATGAGTTGCAGCAAAATGTACTCTGGTCCACCTGTTCCATACAGACACATTTTTCTTAAAGAAATGAGCATGAGATGGGGGGACTTCCAGTATGGCGTTTAGTGAGTAAGCGTGCATTCGACTCGCTCCTCTGCACTTTTCAGTTTTTTTTTGCCGTGTAAACCTTGTACTTTTTGTTAGGAATCCCAGTTTTATTTTTCATATTTTACACTTTCTGATCACCTGCAAAATGTCCAAGTCTAAAACTAAGTCCAAATGAGACAGAAACTGCACCTGTAACTATGGCGGAGGTTAGCCTTTTGCTGGAAGACCACAGAGCTGTGCTGTGTGCGGACTTTAAGTTTGTCCTCCACGCTGGACAGTGTCCAATCTGCAGTGCGTGACCACAGTTTATGCATGAATTCACACTGATTTTGGTCAGCGTTTGGACCAGCTCAAGGCTGAATGCTCTGCACTCTAAAAAGACAACAAGTGGTTAGAATCCAGGGTTGGGACAACTAATGAAAAGTACCACTGGTCGTCGACTAGTCTGCGACATTTAATAAATTAAGTCGATTTCAAATCTTCATGGTGAAACTCAAATGTGACATTTACGACAGAGGTCCACAACCCCCGGGCCGCTGACTGGTACCGGGTCTGTGGATGATTTGGTACAAGGCCGCATAGAAAGAATAAATACATTTTTACTTTTGTTTTATTTATCCGAGTCTCACGACTTTTATTTTGAAAAATGGCCAGATTCTCTCACTTGCATCTGCCTATGACTCACTCTTGATGCATGTTAAGACGTGTCTGTCACAAGCTAGCAAAACCAGTAAATATATATATATATATATATATATATATATATATATATATATATATTTTTTTTTTTTTTTTTTTGGGGGGGGGGGGGGGAGAAGAGCCTACGACTTCCCAAGAAAAAGCTGCATCTAACAGACAATACCAGGAGTCCTACTTAAAATATGGATTTATTGGGATGGGTGATTCCCATGGACCAAGCCCGCTCTGCATAATATGTGGCGACCGGCTCTCTAATGAAGCATTGAAGCCTTCAAAACTGCTTCTCTGCTTGGAGACCAACCACTCTGCATTAAAAGACAAGCCTTTGGAGTATTTTGAAAGAAAAAAGCGTGAACAAGAACAGAAGCAATTACCGAGGGCCATCGCATCAACAAATGTGAGTGCACTGAGAGCCTCACACTTGGTGGCTAACTGTATTGCTAAGGCTAAGAAGCCATTCACTATTGGTGAAGAATTGATCCTGCCAGCCACGAAAGACGTTTGCTGTGAAGTTCTCAGAGAGGCTGCAGTTAAAAAGATGGCACAGGTGCCTCCTTCAGCTTGCAACATCGCTCAGTGCATTGAGGAAATAGCAGCGGACACTAAGACACAGCGTTGGAGAGGATCAATACATCACCGTGGTACACAATCCAGATTATCTACAGGTATTGACAACAAGGCTTGTTTATGTGCGATATCTTCATCAAGAGGATGTGCATGAGGATATGTTATGTGCACAGTCCTTGCCAACCAAAACCACAGCTGCAGAACTCTTCAAGTCGCTAGACGATTATACATCAGCAAAACTGAAATGGTCCTTTTCGTGTCGGCAGAAGGCTGTCTGGTTTAACTGCTCAGATTAAGGAGGTTGCACCTGAATGTGAGTCTACGCACTGCGCCACTTACAGGGAAATGCTGGCGAGCTGAAAAGTGCCACCGGAATTCAACACTGTATTGAATGATGTTAAAGTTATTGGCACACGCCCTTAACTGGCACCTGTTCGAGCAGCTTTGTGAGGAGATGTACGCGGAGCACAGGTACCTTCTCGTATACACAGAAATAGGTTGGTTATCCTGACGGAGATCTCTGGCCAGAGTGTTTGAATTACAAGAGCCACTGCAGAGATTTCTCTCAGAAAAGAATTCACCGCTGGTAGCAGATTTCAGTGACGCTCACAAACCTCACTTAGTTGTGTAACATATTCAACCAACTCAATATTTCACTTCAGGGGAAAATGACAACTGTCTTCAAGTTGGCAGATAAAGTAGCTGCATTTAAAGCCAAACTGGATTCCTGGGGACAGTGTGTGAACAGAGGTATATTTGACATGTTTCAAACATTACCATGGTTTTGGAAGAGCCTGAGCCTTCATTCTCCCAGCTGGTGTATGATCACCTGTCTTTGCTTTTAAGACTTGGAGTTCTATTTCCCAACCACACAAGACCCACAAACTGCCAAGGAATGGAACCACGACCCAAACAAACCACGTGAATAAATCCCATGATCCATGATCTTCTTGCATGTCTATGCAAGAAGAAGATCAACTGCTGGAGATTGTAGTCGACAGCTGCTTATAAGTATGTTCGAGACAACAACGCTGCCGGTGTTCTGGATTAAAGTCAAAGCAGAATACCCTGAGATCTCCACAACTGCACTGAAAACCCTGTTGCCGTTTCTGACATCTGTAGAAACGGCAACAGGGTTGCTGTTTAATTGGGTTTAATTGCAGTTTAATTACATTAATTGGGTTTTCAATATTAAATTTTAAACAGCTGCAAAATCTGTAACTTGGATCAGATCTGAATAAAATTTTGTCAGTCGATAAAGGATACCATCCTACATAATGCTGTCAAATATGAAAGAAATTTGATCTTTTTTGACAGTTAATGGATTTTTGAAAATTTGTTCGTTAGGGTGAACGAATTTTCCTCTGATAGGGATTTTTCCTGGCTTTGAATTTTGACCTTTGACCTTGAAAATTGAATCAGTTCTTGCCTATCAGAATATCAGAATTTCATAATGATATATGAAAAATTGTGGGCTCCAGGCTGTTCACAGACAGACAAACGGGGCAAAAACATAACCACCTCCAACTTTGTTGGTGGGGGTAAAATTTTGCAGCATTAGCATGAAGACGATACCTGCATTCGTTTACTAGTCATAGACTACCCATTTGAGCTGACTAGTTGACCTGCCAAGGTTCACACACTTTCTACACTGAGTGAAGGGAGTGGCAGAAGCTCTTTTAAGGGTTAAATGAATTTTACAAATGGGTTTTGATTAATTGACTAATAAATGAAAGCTGTCACACTGAGAGTGACAGGTAATTGCCAAAAGGTGAAAAAGAGAGACTTCCACGAGGAACGAGCACCATGAAGAGGGACTCACGAGTACGACCATTCACTATATTCATGCCAAATTTGGAGGCGAAATTTCAAAAATTGCAACCAGGAAAGCTGTTTTGTTGAATTTAATGTTTGACCTTCCTGTGACCTTGACCTTTGATCTCAAGCTTGATCTTTTTGTGTGCTGAAAAGTGTTGATAAGAATTCTATATGTGAACGCCTTGTACCCTTAAAAAAAAAAAAATCTAAATTTTGAAAGTTTTTTTGTGTGTGTGTCTGTGATTTAATTATGTCATCAAATGATGGTCAAGTGATGATCCTGAGGATGGATAAGGGTCGTTTGTTAGCAGAATCTGTGATCAGGTGAAACACTGTAGGTGAAACCAGCCCGACACAGCAAATATCGCCATAATCCGATGCAGTCGGGAGGAAAAGAGGCAAGGTCAGCAGTGTCAGAACGCATCCAGATTACCTCATCCACACCTGAGCGATGGCATCCAAAGTGCATGTAGACAACAGGTAGATGACTCAGACAGCCTCAAAAGGTGCTGAAGACTGACCGATGTCTAATCGTCTGGATGGCAAACACGGGAGGGAGTGGGAGGGAGTGCTGTGTTCCTCCCTTTGCACAGTCCCTGCCGGTACTGAACATCGCAGTACAGCCAACGTATGGACCGGACTCAGGCCATTTGGCCTCATATGGCTTTGATTATGGTGCACTCACTCACTCACCCATGCAGTCACATCTGCGCTCATCCTCCCCTTCACAGCGCTACTGATCTTTACGTGTGTGTGCGTGGAGCAGAGGTGCTGCACTGATGACATGACGTGTGTGTGTGTGTGTGTGTGTGTGTGTTCACAATGGTTGAATGAGCCATGTGTGCGCCGTTGTCAGCTGCTGGAACTGCTGGCAGTGGGCCATGCTGTCCCATGTGTTTTAAATTTTTTTTTTTTTGTGTGTGTGTGTGTTTTGGCTCACTTCAGCAGCACAACACAACTCTGGACACCACGATGGTTGGATGATCACATGGGATTTATTTTTGCCGTGGTTGATTCCAGCACACAGCAGCCCGGTGAGAGGATTTTAACCATGAGCTGTACCTGTAGTTTTGTAGTAGATGTACAGTTCTATCCTCTACAGACAGAGGAGAGCTGGTTTCAGCAGAAACTGCTCTATCCTCTGCAAACAGGACAGCTGCTCACAGAAGAAGACCAAAATGAGAGCCAAAAAAAAAAATATTCTTTTGACAGCCGGCAAATTCACCCAAGTCATCAACAGGCATACAGTTTTAACTCATGGTTAAAATTTTAACCAAACTATATATCAGTTATATGTTTTAATTTTAATGCACTAATCTTGAAGGTTTTAGTGGACACGCATGCTGCAGTGCATTATGGGTAAAGTTTCACAACATGAGAAATGCAATGAGGCACTCTGATTAGGCTGCACTTTACTGCACACGGACAACAGCATTAAACTCTGTATATTGTGCCTTACTTTCAGGGTATGCCAGAAGGAAGCTCAGGTTATGTGAGCTGAGATCGTTTCCTGTTCATGTCATTTTGGGGGAATGTGAAGTTTGCTCTTTAGCGTCCTGCTTATTGTCCTTTACAACGCTGTTTGTCCTCTTATTTATTTATATATATATATATATATATATATATATATATATATATATATATAAAATATGATATTTGTTTTGCGTTAATTAAATTCCACACAGATTAAATGTAGCAGACATGGGTTATTTGGAATATTTGTTTCAGTTTTCAGGGTCTCTACTGCCATCTATTGAGATATCCCATAATGCTTTGCACACCAGAGAGTTGCTGCGGTCTAAACAGCACAGAGAATCCACATGATGATAATTGTAAACGAACATACAACCAAAATGTACATTTTTATGCTTTTCATCACATTAATAAGAGTCTGCAGCAGCTCTGGTGCACAATCTCAATAGGGTGAATGAACACTGGCCATCTATTGGCCAGTAGATGGCCTTCATCTGTATAGTTTGTGGGGGGGTTCATTTTGTGATCTTGCTGACAGATCTGTAGTTGTGTATGATTTTTGTGTCCGATTGTTTCCAACATACACAACACAAAATGATCTGACACAAAATTTTAAAAGATGGAGTAATATCACATAAAATATTTCACAGTTGGTGTGAGGGCAGTTTCCACATTTTGATCATTCTGCTTTAAATTTTTATTTTGCATAATCTCATTTTAAACAAGCATCTGAACATCACAAATGTCATTCGCAGTCAGTGTCACACATCTCTCTTGCTTTTTCACGGTACACTGAAAATCAAGAGGTTGCCCGGTGTGATGTTCTTTTGTTGCGCCCGCTAGTAGAGAGTGCTGTTTGAGCTTGATTGAAGGTTGAATCTTGTAAATAATTTTTTAAATCCATTTTTTCCTGTGATCTGGTAAAATGTGGGTGTGAGCTTTGTCCCTGTGTGTCTCGTTTTCTAGGACTTCTGTTTGTGGTTTTATATTTTGGGCTGTTGGTCATCTTGCTGTCTCCACTTACTCCCTTGTCGGTGGTTACGATGATGCAAGCCTTCAATATGCCAGCCATCGTCATCAGCAGGGTATGCAAAGGACAACGGAACTTTAATATAATGTCAAAGTCTTTGTCTATGTTCTGAATTATAATTTATACAATAATCACTGTTCATAACATGAATCTTTCGTATCTGAGAGATTTTTGCTTTTCAAGTATAAAGCAAGGTATATCAGTCAGACCGTCCCAAGAAATTTACGACACCAGGATTCCAACAATTAATTCAACAAGAATTTAACCAATATACATGTATGTATATAGAGAGAGATTAGTGTATCTCTCTCTCTCTCTCTCTCTCTATCTATATATATATATATATATCTATATATATACAGTGAGGAAAATAAGTATTTGAACACCCTGCGATTTTGCAAGTTCTTCCACTTAGAAATCATGGAGGGGTCTGAAATTTTCATCTTAGGTGCACATCCACTGTGAGAGACGATCTAAAAAAAAAAAAAAAAAATCCGGAAATCACAATGTATGATTTTTTTTTTTTTTTTTTTTTTTTTTTTTTTTTTATAATTTATTTGTATGTTACTGCTGCAAATAAGTATTTCAACACCTGTGAAAATAAATGTTAATATTTGGTACAGTAGCCTTTGTTTGCAATTACAGAGGTCAAATGTTTCCTGTAGTTTTTCACCAGGTTTTCACACACTGCAGCAGGGATTTTGGTCCACTCCTCCATACAGATCTTCTCTAGATCTTTCAGGTTTGAGTTTCAGCTCCCTCCAAAGATTTTCTATAGACTTCAGATCTGGAGACTGGCTGGACCACTCCAGGACCTTGAAATGCTTCTTACGGAGCCCCTCCTTAGTTGCCCTGGCTGGGTCTTCCAGCATGACAATGCTGGAAGACCCAGCCATGACCCATCTTCAATCAATCAATCAATCAATTTTTTTATATAGCGCCAAATCACAACAAACAGTTGCCCCAAGGCGCTTTATATTGTAAGGCAAGGCCATACAATAATTATGTAAAACCCCAACGGTCAAAACGACCCCCTGTGAGCAAGCACTTGGCCACAGTGGGAAGGAAACCCCCCCCCCCCTAACAGGAAGAAACCTCCAGCAGAACCAGGCTCAGGGAGGGGCAGTCTTCTGCTGGGACTGGTTGGGGCTGAGGGAGAGAACCAGGAAAAAGACATGCTGTGGAGGGGAGCAGAGATCGATCACTAATGATTAAATGCAGAGTGGTGCATACAGAGCAAAAGAGAAAGAAACAGTGCATCATGGGAACCCCCCAGCAGTCTACGTCTATAGCAGCATAACTAAGGGATGGTTCAGGGTCACCTGATCCAGCCCTAACTATAAGCTTTAGCAAAAAGGAAAGTTTTAAGCCTAATCTTAAAAGTAGAGAGGGTGTCTGTCTCCCTGATCTGAATTGGGAGCTGGTTCCACAAGAGAGGAGGCTGAAAGCTGAAGGCTCTGCCTCCCATTCTACTCTTACAAACCCTAGGAACTACAAGTAAGCCTGCAGTCTGAGAGCGAAGCACTCTATTGGGGTGATATGGTACTACGAGGTCCCTAAGATAAGATGGGACCTGATTATTCAAAACCTTATAAGTAAGAAGAAGAATTTTAAATTCTATTCTAGAATTAACAGGAAGCCAATGAAGAGAGGCCAATATGGGTGAGATATGCTCTCTCCTTCTAGTCCCCGTCAGTACTCTAGCTGCAGCATTTTGAATTAACTGAAGGCTTTTTAGGGAACTTTTAGGACAACCTGATAATAATGAATTACAATAGTCCAGCCTAGAGGAAATAAATGCATGAATTAGTTTTTCAGCATCACTCTGAGACAAGACCTTTCTGATTTTAGAGATATTGCGTAAATGCAAAAAAGCAGTCCTACATATTTGTTTAATATGCGCTTTGAATGACATATCCTGATCAAAAATGACTCCAAGATTTCTCATAGTATTACTAGAGGTCAGGGTAATGCCATCCAGAGTAAGGATCTGGTTAGACACCATGTTTCTAAGATTTGTGGGGCCAAGTACAATAACTTCAGTTTTATCTGAGTTTAAAAGCAGGAAATTAGAGGTCATCCATGTCTTTATGTCTGTAAGACAATCCTGCAGTTTAGCTAATTGGTGTGTGTCCTCTGGCTTCATGGATAGATAAAGCTGGGTATCATCTGCGTAACAATGAAAATTTAAGCAATACCGTCTAATAATACTGCCTAAGGGAAGCATGTATAAAGTGAATAAAATTGGTCCTAGCACAGAACCTTGTGGAACTCCATAATTAACTTTAGTCTGTGAAGAAGATTCCCCATTTACATGAACAAATTGTAATCTATTAGACAAATATGATTCAAACCACCGCAGCGCAGTGCCTTTAATACCTATGGCATGCTCTAATCTCTGTAATAAATTTCATGGTCAACAGTATCAAAAGCAGCACTGAGGTCTAACAGAACAAGCACAGAGATGAGTCCACTGTCCGAGGCCATAAGAAGATCATTTGTAACCTTCACTAATGCTGTTTCTGTACTATGATGAATTCTAAAACCTGACTGAAACTCTTCAAATAGACCATTCCTCTGCAGATGATCAGTTAGCTGTTTTACAACTACCCTTTCAAGAATTTTTGAGAGAAAAGGAAGGTTGGAGATTGGCCTATAATTAGCTAAGATAGCTGGGTCAAGTGATGGCTTTTTAAGTAATGGTTTAATTACTGCCACCTTAAAAGCCTGTGGTACATAGCCAACTAACAAAGATAGATTGATCATATTTAAGATCGAAGCATTAAATAATGGTAGGGCTTCCTCGAGCAGCCTGGTAGGAATGGGGTCTAATAAACATGTTGATGGTTTGGATGAAGTAACTAATGAAAATAACTCAGACAGGACAATCGGAGAGAAAGAGTCTAACCAAATACCGGCATCACTGAAAGCAGCCAAAGATAACGATACGTCTTTGGGATGGTTATGAGTAATTTTTTCTCTAATAGTTAAAATTTTGTTAGCAAAGAAAGTCATGAAGTCATTACTAGTTAAAGTTAATGGAATACTCAGCTCAATAGAGCTCTGACTCTTTGTCAGCCTGGCTACAGTGCTGAAAAGAAACCTGGGTTGTTCTTATTTTCTTCAATTAGTGATGAGTAGAAAGATGTCCTAGCTTTACGGAGGGCTTTTTTATAGAGCAACAGACTCTTTTTCCAGGCTAAGTGAAGATCTTCTAAATTAGTGAGACGCCATTTCCTCTCCAACTTACGGGTTATCTGCTTTAAGCTATGAGTTTGTGAGTTATACCATGGAGTCAGGCACTTCTGATTTAAAGCTCTCTTTTTCAGAGGAGCTACAGCATCCAAAGTTGTCTTCAATGAGGATGTAAAACTATTGACGAGATACTCTATCTCACTTACAGAGTTTAGGTAGCTACTCTGCACTGTGTTGGTATATGGCATTAGAGAACATAAAGGAATCATATCCTTAAACCTAGTTACAGCGCTTTCTGAAAGACTTCTAGTGTAATGAAACTTATTCCCCACTGCTGGGTAGTCCATCAGAGTAAATGTAAATGTTATTAAGAAATGATCAGACAGAAGGGAGTTTTCAGGGAATACTGTTAAGTCTTCTATTTCCATACCATAAGTCAGAACAAGATCTAAGATATGATTAAAGTGGTGGGTGGACTCATTTACATTTTGAGCAAAGCCAATAGAGTCTAATAATAGATTAAATGCAGTGTTGAGGCTGTCATTCTCAGCATCTGTGTGGATGTTAAAATCGCCCACTATAATTATCTTATCTGAGCTAAGCACTAAGTCAGACAAAAGGTCTGAAAATTCACAGAAAAACTCACAGTAACGACCAGGTGGACGATAGATAATTACAAATAAAACTGTTTTTTGGGACTTCCAATTTGGATGGACAAGACTAAGAGTCAAGCTTTCAAATGAATTAAAGCTCTGTCTGGGTTTTTGATTAATTAATAAGCTGGAATGGAAGATTGCTGCTAATCCTCCGCCTCGGCCCGTGCTACGAGCATTCTGACAGTTAGTGTGACTCGGGGGTGTTGACTCATTTAAACTAACATATTCATCCTGCTGTAACCAGGTTTCTGTAAGGCAGAATAAATCAATATGTTGATCAATTATTATATCATTTACCAACAGGGACTTAGAAGAGAGAGACCTAATGTTTAATAGACCACATTTAACTGTTTTAGTCTGTGGTGCAGTTGAAGGTGCTATATTATTTTTTCTTTTTGAATTTTATGCTTAAATAGATTTTTGCTGGTTATTGGTGGTCTGGGAGCAGACACCGTCTCTACGGGGATGGGGTAATGAGGGGATGGCAGGGGGAGAGAAGCTGCAGAGAGGTGTGTAAGACTACAACTCTGCTTCCTGGTCCCAACCCTGGATAGTCACGGTTTGGAGGATTTAAGAAAATTGGCCAGATTTCTAGAAATGAGAGCTGCTCCATCCAAAGTGGGATGGATGCCGTCTCTCCTAACAAGAACAGGTTTTCCCCAGAAGCTTTGCCATTATCTATGAAAGCCCACCTTATTTTTTGGACACCACTCAGACAGCCAGCAATTCAAGGAGAACATGCGGCTAAACATGTCACTCCCGGTCCGATTGGGGAGGGGCCCAGAGAAAACTACAGAGTCCGACATTGTTTTTGCAAAGTTACACACCGATTCAATGTTAATTTTAGTGACCTCCGATTGGCGTAACCGGGTGTCATTACTGCCGACGTGAATTACAATCTTACCAAATTTACGCTTAGCCTTAGCCAGCAGTTTCAAATTTCCTTCAGTGTCGCCTGCTCTGGCCCCCGGAAGACAATTGACTATGGTTGCTGGTGTCGCTAACTTCACATTTCTCAAAACAGAGTCGCCAATAACCAGAGTTTGATCCTCGGCGGGTGTGTTGTCGAGTGGGGAAAAACGGTTAGAAATGTGAATGGGTTGGCGGTGTACACGGGGCTTCTGTTTAGAACTACGCTTCCTCCTCACAGTCACCCAGTCGGCCTGCTTTCCCGGCTGCTCGGGATCTGCCAGAGGGGAACTAACGGCGGCTAAGCTACCTTGGTCCGCACCGACTACAGGGGCCTGGCTAGCTGTAGAATTTTCCACGGTGCGGAGCCGAGTCTCCAATTCGCCCAGCCTGGCCTCCAAAGCTATGAATAAGCTACACTTATTACAAGTAACGTTACTGCTAAAGGAGGCCGAGGAATAACTAAACATTTCACACCCAGAGCAGAAAAGTGCGGGAGAGACAGGAGAAGCCGCCATGCTAAATTGGCTAAGAGCTAGTAGCTGCGCTAAGCTAGCGGATTCCTAAAAACACGCAAAGTGAATAATGTGTAAATAATTTAGAGGTGATTCAGCAGAAGGAGTGCTTAGTTAAGGCACGTGAAGATTACACTGTGAAACAAATCGTTATCTAGGTAACTAGATCAATCTAACTGCGCAGATTAAACAGCTAACAGATACAGCAAAACACCGCTGTGCTCCGGAACAGGAAGTGATACAATACCGCAGTGAGAGCCAACCACCAGTAGAGGCAAGCAAGAGCAAATCTTTGGTGGAAGTTGAAGAAAATGGTCCATGACAAGGCTCCAACCTGCAAAGCTGATCTGGCAACAGCAATCAGAGAAAGTTGGAGCCAGATTGATGAAGAGTACTGTTTGTCACTCATTAAGTCCATGCCTCAGAGACTGCAAGCTGTTATAAAAGCCAGAGGTGGTGCAACAAAATACTAGTGATGTGTTGGAGCGTTCTTTTGTTTTTCATGATTCCATAATTTTTTTCCTCAGAATTGAGTGATTCCATTTTTTTTTTTTTCCCTCTGCTTGGTCTAAAAAAGTAACCGTTACTGACTGCCACGATTTTTTTTCCTGATTTCTTATAGTGTTTCTTAAAGCCAGAAAGTTGCCATTTGAAATGACTTTAGTTTTGTGTCATGTCTGTGATCTGCTTTTTTCCTACAAAATTAAACAACTGAATGAACATCCTCTGAGGCCGGTGATTCCATAATTTTTGCCAGGGGTTTTGTGTGTGTGTGTGCGTGTGTGTGTGTGCGTGTGCGTGTGTGTGTGTGTGTGTGTGTGTGTGTGTATTTTTTTTTTTTTTTTTTTTTTTTTTTTTTTTTACATGAGTCAAAATACACGTGGAGCTTATTTTTTTTATTTTATGAAATGGTAAATAACAGAATAGGTACATCAATGGGATAAGAGTCAGTGTACCGATATACCGTCTTTGAATTTAAGGAATAAAATTTTTGAATTTTTTTTTTTTTTATGTTGAGAAGCCTTATTTGAAATGCCATAAACAAATTAAATGTGAAATACCAAGGGGCCCAATACTTTTGCATTCTGTATGAAGAACAGAATATAGGACTGATTATTTTGAGAGTGTGAGTACACAGAAGAGGCTGTTCAAGAACAAAATATGTCTGTGTCTCAGTTGATGCAGGCGGCCACAAATTTCTGGAATGGACATACGGGCCAGCTGTCTGCAGTGTCCTCCTTCCTGCTATTTGCAGGAGCTCTCGCTCGCATATTCACTTCACTACAGGTAATGTGTGTATGTGTGAGAGAGAGAAACAAACAAATGTGTTCAAATACAGCTGTTAATGGATAAGTTCAGATGTTTTTTTTTGTCTCTGTCATATTAAAACATTGTTAGTCAAACCTCCTCTGAGCGCTCTACTTTGATGACTGCACAGTGAAGTCTTTTTAGAGCATCTGAATGAACAAAAGTTTTTTTACAGTGTAGTTGCATAGTGTAGTTAATGTGTTCTTGCTTTTCATGGGGACTTTCAGCATATAGCAGTTATTTCACAAAGCCCCTGATCCCGATATTCTGCCTTCGCTCCACATCACACTTTTTGTTTCAGTCCAGATCAAACCTGCAGTTTGTGTTTAAAATGTTTAGATAGGATTGGATTTGATCAAAAAAAAAAAAAAAAAAAAAAAAATGGTTTAGTCTGATCCCAGGAGAGGGGTGGATTTAGCTTAACACTGCTCAAATGTTAGGGTTGCACTGTGCAGTGTGTACAGTAGTGTTCAGAATAATAGTAGTGCTATATGACTAAAACGATTAATCCAGGTTTTGAGTATATTTCTTATTGTTACATGGAAGACAAGGTACCAGTAGATTCAGTAGATTCTCACAAATTCAAAACAAGACCAAGCATTCATGATATGCACACTCTTAAGGCTATGAAATTGGGCTATTAGTAAAAAAGTAGAAAAGTGGGTGTTCACAATAATAGTAGTGTGGCATTCAGTCAGTGAGTCTGTCAATTTTGTGGAACAAACAGGTGTGAATCAGGTGTCTCCTATTTAAGGATGAAGCCAGCACCTGTTGAACATGCTTTTCTCTTTGAAAGCCTGAGGAAAATGGGACGTTCAAGACATTGTTCAGAAGCACAGCGTAATTTGATTAAAAAGTTGATTGGAGAGGGGAAACCTATACACAGGTGCAAAAAATTACAGGCTGTTCATCTACAATGATCTCCAATGCTTTAAAATGGACAAAAAAAAACTTTTTTTTTTTTCTTTTTTTTTGTCCATTTTATGGACAAAAAAATCTGCTGGATCATGTAACAATAAGAAATTGTTAAAAGAAAAAGAGTTGCTGGATCATGTAACAATAAGAAATATGCTAAAAACTTGGATTAATCTTTAGTCACATAGCACTACTATTATTCTGAACACTACTGTATGTACATGCACGTTTATTTTTAATTTGCACTTGATTTATTCAATCATAATGATAAATTATATAAAGCAAAACAGTCTACCTATTAAACTCCTCAGTACAGTAAATTGCAAAAATAATAAAATTCATAAAATAATCCCCCCAAATAATTTATCAGTATCAAATATCAATATCAAACCAAAGTTATTTAAATTTAAAAATGAATCACGGGGCATTGATCATTTTATAACTAAATTGCAGCCCTTTGAATCGTAATTGGATCGACTTTTTAAAGATTCCCACCTTTAATCATTTAACACTGACGCAGTTGAAGTAATTTCATTTTTAGGATTTAAGACATGTACAAATATATGTAAATAAAACTGGAACAAAAGTAAAGATTCCATGATCCTAAATGGGGAAGAAAAGGGGATTCCCAAATCACTTTTATCCAGATCACTGTAAATCTTTGACCAGCAGAACTTGTAGAATAGAATCAGCCGTTATTCCTTGTTTTTTGGTTTTTTTTGGGGGGGGGGGGGTCTGTTTTTCCGTCATGGTGACCTGTTCCATATTTACTGTCTGTGTTTCAGTTACAGGTCTTTGTATTTAATATAACTTTTCTTATCAGGAAACTGGCGACTCGCTGATGGCCCTCACCTACGTCATATCTTCTGCCTGTAACGGCATCATCGCTTTCCAGGTCGTCTACTACTGGAACAGCTCCCCAGAATTAAAGAAGAAGAAGAAGAAGAAGAAGAGCGAGTAGGCTGGAAACAGCCCCAGAATTAAAATAATAAGAAGTAGCTCTCTGCAACATATTCTGAGAGATCAAGAAATGTCTTTGGAACAAATTTACACTTAAGTTACAAGTATAAAGACTTGAGAAAGTTGAAAGAATGAATTTGCTGGATGGAAAAAAGACTTAACCTCAAATATCAAACAGGCTTCAAATTCTTTGAAGCCTGACAATTTCTTTCTTTCTTTGGTTTCAGTGTCTTCAGATGAGGAGAGTTATGGGTCCAAACTTTTATTTTATCTTTTTTTTTCTTTTGTATTTTCCTTAATTTTTTTTTCTTAATTTAGAGGAATAAACTGGTATTTTGCAATATTTGGAAGAAGTTTGTGTAATGCTTATTTTTCATGTTTTTGGGGTAATTTTGGGTGGGAGTAAGGGGGGGGGGTACTGGCACTATGTAGGAAAAAAAACACTATTTCCACTTTAAATCATGAGTTGAAACAAAATATTTACTTTGTTTTAATTAAACAGTCGGATTCCCCTGGTCCGCACCAGTTCTAAGTCAGCTGCCAGCTGATCAAGTTGAGGTTGTTTTTAAGCTGAATTTTCATTTCCAAGTTGAAGTATCATAAAATGTTTTGCAGTGTTCACGCCCAGATTTAGAATGTTTTCCTGTATGAAAATCCATCTGCTAGTCTCCTACGTGAAGCTGTGACTTGATGCAACAGACAAATATTGTGCTATTACCTCTAACTTCTTCAGAGTTGTCACTGGTGGCTTCCCTCACTAGTCTCAGCTTTTGAGAACTGTTTACAGATAGAGTGCCATTCTCTTTATGTCTGAATGATATTCATAAAATTCAAGTGTATGTGGGTATGTGTTTTGCTCATGACTGGCCTGTTGCATAGCCACACTAACTGGCTAACCCCCCCCCCCCCCCCAAACACACACACACACACACAAATCTATTAAATAATGAGTTAATGTCATTACATCATCAAATCCATGAACATATAACAATCGGAGGCAAAGCAATCATGAATGTCTACAAAATCCCACATCTGGGTACCCTGCTAGTAAACAAATAAAGCCTAGCTAGAAGGGGTGCTTTTCACTGAGGTTCTAACTTTTTATAATTCAGTGTTGTCATATTTGTGAGTGGATCAAATGTGTGACATTAGATCCACTCAGTCCAAAATGGAATCCTGGAGTCCTTCATTAACACACAAACCTTCCACCATGTTTAATCCACTTTGGTCTAAAACTGTTTAAGTTAAACAGTTATGACCTTGACTAAAATTGAGGTAATCGATGTAAATGGGGTGTAATAGCTCCTATTAGTGTTTTATCCATATTGAATATTTGTTTTGGCTTCTAATTTTTTTTTCTCAGGGATCAGTGTGGTAATTTTGCACAAGAATTACACTCATACCCAACCTGACACAAATGACTGAGCCAAGGGTTGTAAGATGAAGGATGAAATGGAGTCACGGGCAGCTCAATATCATCAAGAATGTTTTTTTTTGTTTGTTTGTTTGTTTTTTTATGGCATCAGTGATTTGCTGCCCCCTTTTAATTTACCGGAAATGTAAAAGAGTGACACACAAAACTAATCCCAAACCATGACAGTCAAAGTAAAAACATCATGTGTATCAGTTGTACTTGTGTTCCAGGCCGTACATACTGGGGTGGGGGGCATGATCCCAGCCCCCCACCCCCACCGAAGAATTTTATGCTCTGACATGTATCTGAGTTGCTAGTTGAGAAACGGTGAACATTTGAGTTGCTGTGATTCCTCTGGCAGCAGGACGTTGTCCTCCAGGTGTCGAGTCGGGTTTGGGCGCAATAAAAGAAAGGACCCTTTGAAAAAGTACCTCATATTTACACAGATTATGAAAACATCTGACATAAGTGACAGCGATGGAAAAACAAATGTAATCGGCCAGAATCATTTTGTGTGTAAATGTCCGGAAGGGGACATGATATAGGCCGGAGAAGTCCCTGAAAACCTGTCTGTGCTCCTGGAAGAGTCGAGGAAACACCTCCAACTCATGGCTTCTTTCGACGTGTTCATTTCCTTGAGTAGTGTTGATTATCTCTGTGTGTGTTGTGTGTCATTGTGTTCACTAATATTTGATTCCTCCAGTTTGTATGAACTGTTCAGCGGCACAAAGAAGAATTTCAACAAGAAAACGTGTCAAATCCCGAAGACTCTGCTGCAAAAACACTTTTTAATGACGAAATTGTGCTGCAAGTAAATATCAATTGGTGCTTAAAATTCCTGGTGACCATCACCTGATTCTCTTTTGTACACACATGCACGACTGCAAGCGTGCATGTGTGTACAGATGCACAAGTGCTTTATTGAAACTTTTAAGTCACTCAACAGAACCATGGCAACCACTTGTTGAAGCCTCACTGCTTGTTGCTAAGAGATGCGATGCAGTGGAGCAGAAAATCCTTCCATTGACACCCCCCCCCCGTAATCCACCCCCCCAACCACCCAGCATACTCAGCCAAAACAACCAACTTCCAGTGGGAAGAAAAATGTTGCTTCAGTATTTGCCGTCTTCTGTGCACAAAAGAGGTTAAAGGGTTAAAAACTAAAAACACCCATAAAATAGTTTAACTTTTATTAGAGAGAGTTAAAAATTTAGATCAACATGAAAATTACTATTCAGGATTTCCAGAACTTTAACTTGTCTGGTTAAGTCCATTTTTAAACTTTTTCTGAATATTAATTTCAAATTCATCCTGGAATATGAGACTGAAAGAAGGTCTTGTTTCAGTGCACCCGTCAGGGAGCAAAGAAAACAGTCAAAGTGCTTCAATCTACAAAAAAGTACATAACATCAAAAAGCTGATCAGCATAGGTTTTTGTTTTGTTTTTTTTTTATTCACTGGCTTCACTCGTGGTTGACATGCCGTTCTTAAATGTGGACGATGCCACATTTCTATGATGCTTCTGATTCCAAATGTGAGCCTGAGGTTCTAGTGGACCTTTAGGGGTTTTTTAATAGTTGTTAACATTTTTAATTTTAATAGTTTTTAATATTTTTAATACCATGAATCTTTTCAAGATTGTTCAGAAAGCCTATGCTGGCATATGCCAGCTTTCAGAACAACCTTGAAAAGATTTATGGTGATGACGCTGGATGACCCAAAAGGGCATAACCTTCACTTGCTTGGTTTCACAAAGCAATGTGAAACCAAGATTGAAATATTTTTCGACTTGACTGAGGAGGGAATTTCCCTTTGGCTCGCCTGGTAGAATGTTGGTTTCACAAGTGAGAGATCTATTGTTCAAATCCCATTTTAAGCATAGTTCAGGATCTGTTGGGGAAGCTTTGTTTGTGTCTTTAAGGCCCACCTGTAGAAGCAGTACTGCTTCTGTTTCAGAGCAGGAAAAACACATGAAGTAGGTTCAAATCCCACCTCAAGCCACAAAGATCCTTGTGTCTACTGAGTTCAATTGAAATCACGATCAGCTTCTTTTATGTGCTCTTGGTTACAATCACGTGCCCTACGTGCAAAACGGTGACAACCAAGTTTGACCATTGATTTCTGGACATCCAGACTTTGGATCAAATCACATTTGGAGTTGGACAATTTTGATATAAACTCAACTCCATGAACTTGAAAGTGTACCCAGATGTGTTCATCCTTATGAAAAAGGTGAGTTTAAGCCTTGAGGTTTTTGAATGTACACAAAACTCCACAACTGAGCCTTAACACCCTGATATCATTCTGGGGAGACTTGAATTCTACTGACACAAACCAAACAGAAAAGTTCTGAACAAATTTCATGTACGATCCTCCCGTGTGACACTGGCTTCATGGGGAAGCGTAATTGTGAAGACCCAAAATGTGGCTATTAATGGTAAACTAATATTTTGCTTATATTTAAGACATGAACTGAGGAGAGTGACATCACATATATAAAAAAAAATCAATATTCCTTTCAAGGGATCCTGTCATCTGAACTAAGTAATCCAGTCAGTGGATGTCCAAAGCACAACCGGCCATCTAGTTGTAAAGAGAAGTACTGTACTGTACTCACTGTTCTGAATCAGTTTTCTTTAATGGTGACCATATGGGTGTAAAAACTTTATATTCCACCATTCCATTCCACTTTACATATATAAACAGATAAATGAAACGTATGTTACAAAAGCAAATACAAACTTTATTTGTTGTTAATTTACTGTTCCCAAATGCACAAAGGGCTTTCCAATGACGGAAAGTTTATATAATGTCCCAGTCATGAAATTTAACCAGTGTGGTTATCCACTCTTAAAGAATTTTGAGAAGATCTTCCTTTGATCCTCCCATCCCCTCCCTTCAGTGAACAATTAGCCGGTGCATGGTTCTTTGCCATTTCCATGAGAAAGGCAATGGTCGGTGAAAGGGTCAAGCCTGACAACGAAGCCAGAGAAAGCAGCCCCAATTTTCTGCCCGGCAGGGGAGTGGGTGAAATGGGGAGAGTGAACAAAGACACTCAGGGGAGGAGCGGAGACTAGGGCTTTACTATATGCACCTGCGGTCTGAAAAGAAGTCGACAATACGCCTCTGAAACGGCCAATTACAATCTCTCTCTGGATAGACATGGGGGAAGGAGGAAGAGGAAGAATCTGAGTTGGAGAAGAATGTCTACAGAGAATTTTTAAGTTTGTAAGATAAAGTACAATACGCACAAGATGATGGAGTCAGCGAGTTGTAATCTTATCGTGTGTACATGATCCCATAATTGCTTTTAGAAATAAAAGTCATGAGTCTTCTTGCAAAATATCATTAAAAATGCATAAAACACTTTGTTCTCCTCACGCTATTGTCCCAATTTTCTGAAAATTAATTAAATCTGATGGCTATTTCAGTCGCTAATATTCATGTACAACAGCTTTTATAAAAGGTCCTGGTTTGGCAATTTTGGCCAGTCGTTTTCAGGCTCGTTCCAAGCACCAGAAAGTGTTTGAAGTGGCATTCTGCAAGTGCAAGCCAGAGGAGGATGATGATGATGGTCTTCAGTGTACAGACCGACGCCAATGAAAAAACTGTGACAACATGGAGTCTATACTAGTAGATGCAGGTGAAGATGCAAATAATCCAATTGATGATTCTGATGATGAGGAGCAGTAAATAATGGGGTGGTCTTAACTGCGCCTTGCTCAGTGTTTGCATATTCAGTTGTCAATCAAAAGAAGAGCTACAAGCACATTGTATTATAGTCTTGTCATGAATTTGTGTTCTTCCAGATAACAATTGTGTTGCAAAACATGTATGTTAATTGTCAATTCCGATGAAGTTGGGACGTTGTGTAAAATGTAAATAAACAGAATACAATGAGTTGCAAATCCTCTTCAATTTATATTCAATTGAATACACTACAAAGACAAGATATTTAATGTTCAAACTGATAAACCTTGTTTTGTGCAGATATTTGCTTATTTTAAAATGGATGCCTGCAACACATTTCAAAAAGTTGACAGTGATATGTTACCACTGTGTTACATCACCTTTCCTTCTACAACACTCAATAAGTGTTTGGGAACTGAGGACACTAATTGTTGAAGCTTTGTAGGTGGAATTCTTTCCCATTCTTGCTTGATGTACGACTTCAGTTGTTCAACAGTCCGGGGTCTCCATTGTCGTATTTTGCGCTTCATAATGCGCCACACATTTTCAATGGGCGACAGGTCTGGACTGCAGACAGGCCAGTCTAGTACCTGCACCCTTTTACCAAGAAGCTGTTGTAACATGTGCAGAATGTGGCTTGGTATTGTCTTGCTGAAATAAGTAGGGACGTCCTTGAAAAAGACATTGCTTGGATGGCAGGATGTGTTGCTCCAAAACCTGGATGTACCTTTCAGCATCGATGCTGAAAGGTACATTCACCATCAATGCAGCAATTGATTGGCGCATTGACGTTGTCGTGACTAGTCTGCTTGCTAGTGCTGGCTGATTTTGACAGATCTGGCAACTTGCTTCTGACGGATTGTTTATTGCTGTGACGCCACTCTGAACTTCACACGGTTGTATACGCTTCTTTTATTTCTGTTTAGCACTCTTCTGGTTATTAATTGTATCTACTCTGAACGTTATTTAACAACAGTCCTGTTGTGAATCACTAGCAGTTAGTATTCGCTAGCTAGGTCGACACCTCCCCTCTCCGTTGTTACTTTTTATAGCGTTTATAGCGGTTTCTTTTCTACCCGTTTAATACTTCTGTTCGTTTTTCAGTTGAACTGCTGTGAATTTTAAGTCATTTTTACTCCTGTGTAAAATCTTAGGAGCGGCTAGCATTTTCGCTAGCGGTTAGCTTGCGTTAGCTATTTCTGACCCTTCTCATCATTTTTTAATTTCATTTTTTACACTCCTGTTAGTTAATTAACTGTTTAGTGTATTTTATAGCTGCTGCTTTTTTACCTGTTTAATACTTCTGTTAGTTTTTCAGTGTAACTGCTGTGAATTTTAATTCATTTATCTGCGTCTGTGTGAGCCTTAGGAGTGGTTAGCTTATCCATTATTGGTTAACTCGTGTTTGCTTGGCTACATTTTTGAATTTCTTAGTGCACAAAGTACACTACTTATTATACTTTACACCCTCCGTAAATCCTGCGTGATGTTGGAAGACAGGGTGGCTCTCTTGAGAGCCGTGTCCGTAAGTTAGAGCAGCTTCTTAGCGCAGTGGAGTTAGATGTTACAGGCACTCCAGATGAGGTTAGTGTGGGGCCGGCTAGCGAGCCCACTAGCATCAGCTTAGAAACGCCGGCTGTGGAGGACGGCTTTCAGACTGTGGCTAGGCGGAGGAAGCCCCGTAGGGCTTGGTGCCCGGTTGTGGCACCCCGATCACACAAGCCAGTGCAAACTGAATCGGTTCTCCCCTTTGGATTTGCCAGATGTTAATTCTCTGAGCCCACGAGTGACTTCCACTCCTGTCTCCAGGCCGAAACACTGGACTTTAGTGATAGGGGATTCTATCACATGCAAAGTCAGGTTACAGACGCCGGCTGATGTTAAATGTATTCCTGGGGCCAGAGCTCCCGACATTGCATCTCATCTTAGGGTGCTGACGCTGCAGAAGGGAAGACAGACAAAGGAACATGACATCAGATATAGTCACATAGTTATTCACGCTGGCACCAATGATATCAGGATGAATGCACTCAGAGGTCACAAAAATGGACATAGAGAGGACTTTGACCTTGCCAGAAACATGTGTCGGCATCAATTAATAGTCTCTGGTCCCCTCCCCTCCTGGGGTACTGATGAGGCGTTTAGTAGGCTGACATCATTAAATAGGTGGCTGGCGCAGTTTTGTATACAGCAAGGCTTTAGCTTTATTGATAACTGGCCTTCGTTCTGGGGCCACCGTGGTTTACTGATGCCGGACGGCCTCCACCCTACTGGGGAAGGCGCCGCCATCTTGTCTGCGAACATAGCTAGAGCTCTACAGGGAGGGTAACATTAGGAATCTACAGCAGGCCACGGGGGAGCAGGTGATAGAGACCCTGCAAGGCCTATGACAAATGTGGATGTGGAATCCATTAGCTTAGCGGGAAATTTAGTGCAGAAAATCCACTGTGGTGATAGTGCAGTTTATTTGCCAGGGAGGGATTTTCAACAAGTTGAGACTGTGGCCTGCTTCCGTAGTCGTGTCCATAAAAATCATAGAGGGATATGCTTTCCAAACTTAAAACCCATTACTATACTGGATGATGTTGAAATTGAGGATGGCCCAGTGGTTGTTCCAGCAATAGCAAAGATTTTGTGTCTGCTATCTACAACGCGCGTGGAATGTCTTAAACCCAAACCTACTTCTAGGCATCTTATATATGCTACTCTGGAACCACCCCTAAACCCAAACAGTTCAACTGTCAACCCCACTGAGGTTCTTAGACTGGGTCTCATTAACATAAGATCACTGTCCTCAAAATCATTGTTGATCAATGATCTAATTATTGATCATCACTTAGATATGATTGGGCTATGTGAAACCTGGCTTAAACCTACAGCTGTCCTTCCCTTAAATGAGGCCTGCCCACCAGCATATACATTTAGTCACGTCCCTCGTGATGTGAAGCAAGGCGGGGGTGTTGCTCTTATTTATAAATCTAGGTTTAGCTTATTAGCTGTTGGGGGTTACAAATATCACTCATTTCAGCATCTGATTCTCCGCTCTGCTCAGGATATTACACATTGCCAAGGTCAGAAGAATAAAAATCGGTCGTATTACTTTGTCACTGTATGAATTTTTAGATGAATTTGGTGCGTTCATCTCTAACTTGTCAACTAGTATAGATAACATTCTGATCATTGGTGACTTTAACATTCATAATAAATAAGCCTTCTGATCCCCTCTGCAAATCATTTATGGAAATTGTGGATGCATTAGGATTTCGGCAATGCATTCAGGATTCGACGCACATTAGTGGAAATACCCTGGATCTGGTTCTCACATGTGGTTTTGCTGTCACGAATATTGACATCATGCCTCTTACATCAGTGGTGTCTGATCACTCACTTATTAAGTTTACAGTTTCGCTGCCGTGTTTAGTGGAACAACAACCTTATATATCTTTACGGCGATGCATCAACTCCTCAACTAAGACTGAACTTGAAGCTAGACTGCCTGATGTCTTAGCTTCACGTTTGACAAATACCCATTCAGTAGACAGACTTGTGGATAGTTTAAACTCAGTGCTCAAAACTACACTTGACATGATTGCACCACCTGGGTTAAAACCCATCCATCCATCCATCCATCCATTTTCTTCCGCTTTATCCGGAGGTCGGGTTGCGGGGGCAGCAGCTCAAGCAAAGCCGCCCAGACCTTCCGATCCACACACACCTCCCCCAGCTCCTCTGGGGGAACCCCAAGGCGTTCCCAAGCCAGCCGAGAGATGTAGTCCCTCCAGCGTGTCCTGGGTCTTCCCCGGGGCCTCCTCCCAGTGGGACGTGCCCGGAACAACTCTCCAGGGAGGCGTCCAGGGGGCATCCGGAAAAGATGCCCGAGCCACCTCAACTGACTCCTTTCGATGTGGAGGAGCAGCGGCTCGACTCCGAGCTCCTCCCGAGTGACCGAGCTCCTCACCCTATCTCTAAGGGAGCGCCCAGCCACCCTGCGGAGGAAACTCATCTCAGCCACTTGTACTCGCGATCTCGTTCTTTCGGTCATGAGCCAAATCTCATGACCATAGGTGAGGATCGGAACGTAGATCGATCGGAAAATTTTAACGGCTGATGAGAGATTTTGAGGTGATACTGTCGCTTTAAGGACTTCCCACGGTGTGAGACGTCACGCAGCGCTCTCAGGCGCCGTCGTCAGCCTGTTTCAAGCTGAAAACCTCCACATTTCAGGATCTATTGATCCAGGACATCGTGAGAGAACAGAGAAGTTTCAGAAGAAGTCGGTTTCAGCATTTTATCCGGATATTCCACTGTTAAAGGAGATTTTTTTTAATGAAAGACGTGCGGACGGATTGCAGCGTCGGCTCGCAACTGCCGCGATGCTCCGCCACAGGAAAAACACCTCCGTTGGAAGCCTTAAGGACAAGTTGGAACATGTCCAGCTGTTAAACAATTTCTCATATACTCACTCCACTGAAAGCCATCAAAAGCCGCCTGGATTTTACAAATGGTTATCAACACGGAGGTGTTTTTCCTGTGCCGCCGCACCGCGCCAGCTGCGTCCCCATGCGCGGACCCGTCCACACGTCTTTCATTAAAAAAAATCTCCTTTAACAGTGGAATATCCGGATAAAATGCTGAAACCGACTTCTTCTGAAACGTCTCTGTTCTCTCACGACGTCCTGGATCAATAGAGCCTGAAATGTGGAGGTTTTCAGCTTGAAACAGGCTGACGACGGCACCTGGGAGTGCTGCGTGACGTCTCGCACCGTGGGAAGTCCTTAAAGCGACAGTATCACCTCAAAATCTCTCATCAGCCGTTAAAAGTTTCACTGAAAACCAGCTTAATTTTTCGAACCGTGTCCACTTCGATGTGTCTCACAGGTTTAGAAAAAATTTTGATCAAACAAAGCACCAGTCTCCCAGCAACTTCTCAGACAAAGGAATTCCGACGAGGGGCTGGACAACTCCTCCCACAAGGAGTGCTCACACGGTGAATGACGTCACCGACAGGCGTGGAAAAACTCACTCATGCGCACGAGGGTTCAAGCATGTCTGACATAAAAACATATGAATGAAATCCATATAGTTTTTGAAAAAATAAAAAAGGACCTATACTTTATTGACAGCCCTCGTACATTCAGGCAGATTGTAGATAACAGTTTTCCTTGAAATATTAATTCAACAAACGGACCTGTCAATCATTCACATGCACTCGGCCAACAACGTGCTCACAGTTATGCTGTACAATACTTGCTCCCACAAGGTGAGTAGATGCCTTAAGGCTAAAAATTAAATGGCAACCCAAATAAATTTGTGCATTTTTAACAACACAAAAGGCAGCGACCATTTCTGTATAACATTATAAGAGACAGAAAAGTGGACATCATAACAACGTACGCTGCCTTCTGAGCTCGAAGCAAATAAACACACAAATGTTTGGCGTCCCTCTTGTCTGAACCTGCTACACACCTGAACTAATCATCCGGTTTAGGAAGTCTGACTCAGAGCACCACTTCCATGGCACCTTTAAACTCTTCCCAGGCCCCCATTTTAAAACAAATGGCCCCATTTTAAAACATCACCGTCCTGGTGACAAATTACACCCAGCGTCTAAACACCATCTGAACTACTTAGTAGTTCGTGGTGTAGGGCAATTGTGAATTTGTAGCAAAGGTTTGATTTACTGACCTTAGTAGGTGAACGTTATTACTATGCTTCCCTGTTGTATTTCTCTAGGCCACGAAGGCATCATTTCTGCTCTTGGCATTGAGCAAACAATAAATACACAACCTAATCTCTCCAGTTTTTTTAAAAACCACTACGCTTGGAGAAGAATATGGGCTGCAACTTTCGGGCACAATGCCTCGGTCCAAAAGCTCCTGAATGAGCTTCCTTATTACATTTGGAAGGTTCACTGTTTTTGAAATGACCCCACACAGACATGTTTATTCTGTTTATTTCTTTTTGAATTAACATTTTTCAGTTCTTGTACCCATCTTATTGATGAATAAATACAAATAAATGAAATGGCAATAAAATGGCTGTCAAGTCTGGGAACATGTACTGGTGCTGCACATTGCCACATCCTCCACTCTATGGGATCACCTTGGGTCCTGGATGGCAACCACCCACCCACTTCTTCAGAGTTGTCTTGTCTCGGTGGCTTCCTTCTTTCATCTCCTTGCAAAGTCACTCAGTTTTTCAGAACTGCTATCTCCAGACAGATTTATTCCACAGTTTGTATTTCTGAATGTTTGATGTCGATGATATCCAAGACGTGTTTAGTGATTTGGTAATGTTCAGCCCCTGACTTACCTGAAAAAAATAGTAAAATTGACAATTTCCTTCAAAAACACTCATTTTTAGTTTGTTCGGTTACTTATGGACTTGGCGACTGTTGGTGTCTGTTTCTGTAACCTTCCTGTCCTGTGCACCAGCAAAATGTTCTGTATATTCCTTTTGTCAATTGTGTTGGTAGCATGGCCCAAGCAGGGGGTCACCCCTTTGAGTCTGGCCTGCTTGAGGTTTTCTTCTCAAATCATCAGAGGGAGTTTTTCCTTACACTGTCGCCCTGTGTTCTTGCTCTGGGGGTTGGTAAGGTTAGACCTTGTGTGAAGCACCTTGAGACAACTTTGTTGTGATTTGGCGCGATATAAATGAAAATAAATTGAAACTGGGACTGCGGCTAAAAATGGTTCTAATTACAAACACTTTAATTTCAACTCTATTGTGATAAGTATTTGAACACCCTGCTGTTTTTCAAGTTCTCCCACTTAGAAATCATGGAGGGGTCTGAAATTTTCATCTTAGGTGCATGTCCACTGTGAGAGACATAATCTAAAAAAAAAAAATCCGGAAATCACAATGTATTATTTTTTTAATTTATTTGTATGTTACTGCTGCAAATAAGTATTTGACCCCCTACCAACCAGCAAGAATTCTGGCTCACACAGACCAGTTAATTTTTCTTTAAGAAGCCCTCTTATTCTGCACTCTTTACCTGTATTAAATTGCACTTGTTTGAACTTGTTACCTGTATAAAAGACACCTGTTCACACAATCAATCACACTCCAACCTGTCCACCATAGCCAAGACCAAAGAGCTGTCTAAGGACACCAGGGACAAAACTGTAGACCTGCACAAGGCTGGGATGGACTACAGGACAACAGGCAAGCGCCGCCCCCCACCATATACCTGAGCTGATGATGGGTAGCATTTTTATACTGAGAACCCTGATTTACTTTTTGGATTTGAAATGGCATAAATAAAATGTGTGACCTGCCAAGGGGCTGAATAAGGTGCCGTATTAACCCGTAGAAAGCAATACATCTTAAAACCTAGAGGACACTCAACAACTTCAGACATCCTTTTCATTCTCAGTAGCCCAAAAATTAGTAAAGTTTGACCATATTTATTTTGGCTTTACCCCAGTGTTAGTAATACTGTTCAACCAATATTTTGCTTCATTTTTTACCAAAATTGGAGCAACTTTTCACTTCTGAACTGAAAATGACCTTTAAGATATTTTTCCTTTTTTTGCCATTACTCCTTAGCATAGTTGGTCTGATCTATACCTTTTTGGAATCCCTATGATCAGACAAATAACATGGTATAACTTTCAGTATGATTGGAGCATTTTTAAATGTTGGTCCCTACCTGCCTGCAGCCGTCACGTTTTTGTTGCTGGATTATAAATGTCATTAAGTGGTACTGATGAGGTCAAAACTGGCTTCATGTTCATGGACTATGATGCATCAACAGATGAGAAACCATCACGTTTCAATCTTAATTAGCTTTAAAGACAGATGACCCATTCATGGGAAAAGGTATTTTGTACTTTATTTTGGCACAAATGTCAAAATCCCTTTTTGTAAGATTCCAAAAAGCCGAAATGTATACAACACATCAGTGCTACAGAATTCTATACAGTCTTTAACAACTCAAGCATCCCCAAGTGCATTCATACTTAAAAAAAAAAATAAAAAAAAATTTAAAGTTTCTGGACTGCACACACTCCAATCTAACCTACTTAAGGCATTAAACTGTCCCTTTTTACAATTCATCATCGATGTGTCCCACGGGTGGTCTCTCCACCTACAAGACGTATCTCGCAGTGTTGCTATAACACCAAATGGCTACAATAGAACCCAGTAGTGTCAGTCAATGTACTGCAGTCCTCCTGAAATTCCACTCCCCCCACTGCCCCCAATTTTGTAGAACTTTTCATCATTTTGAGTACTGTTAAAAACCCCAGATCGCATGTGATGTAGCCACACAAAGAATAAACACCCATATGATATGGCTCAACACTGCATCATAGTATTGTGTACTGTAGTAGTAGTACTGCAATACACTGCTCATTGCTGATCCTACATGGCTGTTGTAGCCGCTTAGTGTGTCACAGTACAGCAGAAATGCCTCATACTTGTGGGTACTACCTCTTGGGATACAGCCCAAGAAGCTAAGTTACGGGGAACCGTGTACAAACAAGTACCCACCTTATATTGGAAGTTGGACCTTGCCTTTTGGTACATATTTACCATAGAGTAGATTATACAAGTAGAAAATACAAGAACTGCCATTTTACTACTTTCACACACCCTGCCACCAAAAGCAGAAAATAACATCCATTTGTTCTTAGAAGTCAAACATTTGAACTGCCTTTAAACAAGTTAATGTCAGTTAGTGTCAGATTTCCTCCAAAAATCATTTCAAGACCTACAATTGTCACCACTGATAAGAAAATAAAACATTTGATAAGTCATTAAACATGAAAGCCTTTCAAAAACCCAGAGCTGCTGTTTTAGTTGGTAGATGTTCAGTCCAGGTTGAGATGCAAGTCTTTCTCTCCCATGTTCACCTTAAAGAAACTATATCAACCTACAGCACGATGCAAAGGTGCAATGGATACTCTGCAATCAAGGGTGCTGACAGAACAACACTCAGCATACTCATCAAAAAAGTGTTAATCCTAAAACTACTTAAACCACATTAATAAACTCAGGCAGTTAAACACAGCATCATGTCACCCCTGAACGAGACCTCCAGCTTAGCATTTTGTACGCAGTGGCCTCCAACGCTTCTCTTGGAGATCATGTCAGGCATAAATTTTCTCCGGACATGATCTCCTTGCAGCTGATGACCTCAGTCAGGTGTGTTCAGCCAATAAAGAGCTGGCAGACTCCAAACTTAACTAGTCAGGTGTCAGGGAGAGAATGTGCAGGATGAGAGATCTCCAGGAGCAGTGTTGGTGACCAAAACCAGTCTGTGTGGTCCATCAGCGGACGCAGACATGATTGTCCAACAGGAGGTTGCCATTTCTTTTAAAAATAGATTGAAAGAAAATTCAGAAAAAAATATTTAACTAAAGAAAAGTTTAAGAAAACATTCTTCAAGTTAAGGTGCTCTGCAGCTCCTTAAACATTAAGAGTCCTTTCTGCTGCTGAGTTTTGGAATGTCAGGGACTGACATGATGATGACGTTGTGTCCACAGGCATGACTAAAACAATCCCCCACCCCCCCAAGCACTGACACGGTGGAGCTCGTCACCGTTACAGGATCTCTAGAGCTCTGATGCAGTTGTGAGTAACATTTTCTCAAGTCTTGAAAACATTTATATGTACAACAATAAGCAGACATTATTTCCCTTTTTTGCATCTTTGATATAGTACACGTATGTCCCCCACATGCAAGTGTTGGACACACGTGTACATTGACGGGGACATTTAGCTGAATCAGGTGGTAGTGAAGAGGTACAGAACTCCTTCACCGCCCTAACATGTACTAGTCAAAGGCTTCCTGTCAAAGTAATTATAGGGAAAAACTGTGTCCACATTGTGTCTGCTCGTTTGTCATTTAAAACAGTCCACGGCTCAGCCAGCTGTGCATCAGGCGCGCGTCACCCCGACAGTCACTGTGCTAGCAGCATCCTTCTAAATGTGAGTGAGTGGGACGGTTCCGGGGAGGTAGTGCTGCTGGACCGTGCTGTACCCCCGCTGTGCAGCCGCCAGCTCGCCGGCGTCCCCTCCTGTTCCTGGAATGTACATGCTGATCATGTCCCTGAGGTCTCCCTGCAAAGGTCCGCGGTGATGACTGGGCGTTCCCGCCGAAGTCGGATGCGTCACCGGTTCGGTTTTCACCATTGACATTGTGACAGGACTCGGCTGCTGTGGACTGCTGCTGTAGGACATGGAGCTGCAGGGACGAAGCAAGTGAGGAAGTTAAGCAAATATAAAAACTGACACTAAATAGCAAAAGGCAATTAATAATAATAAAAAAAAAAACCACCATGTAGAAGTGTTCACTGCAGTAATCTGTACACAATTACATGCATTTAATAACTAGTACGGTTTGTCTGACACCAGCTCTGTGCACATACACTCATGCCACATGCTTGCTGGTGATGCTTTGTTTTAATTAAACAGTTGGATTCCCCTGGTCCACACTAGGTCTAAGTCAGCTGCTCGGCGCCAGCCGAGGCAACCCACCGGGCAGCGCATGTCACGGAAATGTTGCTTTGAACAAAATCTATACAACAATCTATAATAGGGGAACGAAGAAAGAAAAATCTGGTACACAAGTTGTAATTTATTTGGAGTTTTCTGAATTCAGCACAGATTCAAACACCGTCACCGTCAGCGATTCTCAAAACTGCAAAATATCTTTACTTGGCCGAGACCGTTTACCCTTGAAACAACAAACTCAACTCAAGTTACCAAAACTACAACCACAGTGGAGTCACACCACAAGAGCCAATATGACTGAAGTGTTCAAATGAGACAAAATACAGAAAATGTTGAATGGTACTTTAAAAAAAAAAAAAAAAAAAAAAAAAAAAACCCTGCAAGATAATATCCATTAAGAGGTCATCTACACATTCAAAGTAATTTGTTTCTGGACTCAGTAAGAGGGAGTATTTATTTTTCTTAGTGTCAACCATTTGTCTTTGAAAAGGCTGACCATTTCATATAGTAAATTAATTTAAGGCTCACTACGATGGATACATACTGTAGCAGGGAGCCTCGCTCAGAAGGTAAAGGCCAAAGAAAAAAGCATTTTGTGTGTATGGAGCGAGTATCACTGCCCGATGCCAACACAAATCCCAAAATACTAAAGTGGGTCAAGACTTTTAAAAGGATAAAACTCCACTTTATGAAACCATGTTCAACATACCTCCAAATGTTGACAAATTTCATGGAGGTTTTAAAACTTGGAAAGACACGATAAAGTTTGTTCCAAACCAACTGTGAACCTTTAAGAAATTTAGGTAACAACTGTTTCACCTAATAAAACATTCATACTTTATCCTGTAGCGAGTATCACTCTGCCATTTTCATCCTTTTTGCAAAATCTATCACCATCTAGCCTCAACCACATTCCTTGATCTACTCATTACTTCCTCATCACCACATGCCCATTGAAGTCCACACCAGTCAACACTTTTTCATGCTTTGGTTCACTCTCCACCACCTCATCTAACTCACTCCAGAAATTTTTCTCCATCTCACAACCTACCCAGTGGGCATATGCACTGATGACATTAATCATGCCTTCAATTTCCAACGCAACACTCAACACACCCTCCAACACACTCTTAAAATGCTCTTCCTTTAAAATGACCCCAACACATTTTTCTTCCCATTCACACCATGATGCAACAACTTGAACCCACCGGCTATGCTTTTGCCTTTACCTCTCTCTTCCTCTCCCACTTGCCTTCAGTCATGTTCTCCGCCTCTTCCTTTTCTTCACTACACAGCAACCCCATTATTGCTGGCAGCCTGCTGGACAACAACACCGGTGGTGGCTGTCAACCCAGGCCTCGACTGGCAATTTGATGCACATTTGGTTTCCTAACATAACCCTACTCGTGTATCTGAGCATGGGATCAGCATTCTGAATACATCGACTTGTGCACCTGGTGTGACTGAGTTTTGACCAGATTTATGGTGTACGCCTTTTCTGCACCAGGCCTGAGATCGGCACTCAAAATGGACTGGCCCTACACTCCATCTAGCTGAGTTAGCGTGACAAAGTAATGTGTTTTGTTTTTTAAATGCCATGCCATAATGCCATGGATCTAAATTATGATGCTGAGCTGCTACCAGGACATAGCCAACTTTTCTTGTTCCACAGCCTGAAACTTGCAGCCAGCCCCCCCCCCACACACACAGTACATTACAGAGGCTACAATCACAACCTTATTAAGGTGCAAAATGCAACTGGCCTTGTGCCCCAGTTGCATTTTCCTGGGTCATTGCCTTGGCACTTCTAACGTTGAAAAGGTCCCAGGTTCACTTCCAGACTGGTCCTTTGTGTATTTATTTGGGTTCTGTCCAGATGCTCCAGCTTTTTCACCCCTCCGCAACACACACTTCCAAAAACCTACAGGTTAAGTGAGCTGGTGATTGAAATTGAGTTTGTCTTTCGATGTCGGGCCTGTGAGAATGGACCCTGCCTCCTGCCTCTCACCACGATTCCTGGGACAGACTCCATGAACCTTGAATGAGCAGATTTAGAAAATTAATGGACGGAAGCACAGTCTTCTGCTGGTGACACTCCATTAGCAAGTTGACCTGGTGAAGGTTGACATGACACATCACAGGAGGTACAGCAGAGTAACAGCATGACCAGACAAACCAGCAACCCTGATCAATTACCTTCATCAAATCCGTTGCTGTCGGAAGGGTTTGGAAAAAGGGTTATACAAATACCACAAAATGATCCCCTTATTGTCCCCCACCTGCCAAAACAGAGTAAGAATACCATCCATATTTTTTGTGCGCGCGTACGCGCACACACACACAACTGAAGCACAAACTTAATCACAATCTACATCTGACTCACTGGGTAACAGATGACCTTACTCTTTATGTTATGAGGTCATCAATGTTGACTTCCATTTCAACCAGATACCACATTCACAGTTGAGATACAATAAATTTGATTTACTGCGCTGCTGAGCAAAAAATTTAAAAAAATTTAGAGACCACATCCATATATCAACTACCATCCATCCATTTTCTATACCTGCTTACTCCAGTTAAGGGTTATTGGGGGGGGGGGGTGCTGGAGCCTATCCCAGCAGTCATAGGGCATGAGGCGGGGGTCACCCTGGACAGGACACCAGTCTGTCACAGGGCCACATGCAGAAGACAAACAACCACATGCACACCTGCACGCACACCTACGGATAATTTAAAGTTTCCAATCCACCAAACCTGCATGTCTTTAAATGTGTGAGGAAGCTGGAGCACCTGGAGGAAACCCACAGAGCCATGGGGAGAACATGCAAACTCCACACAGAAAGGCCACAGGTCGGAATTGAACACATGACCTTCTTGCTGTGAGGCAACAGTGCTAACAACCATTAATCCACCATGCTGCCCACAAATCAAGAGCCATTTACAGTTAATCCAGCACTTCCTGGGGGAGCGGGGGTGGGTACATTTGTGGGCCCAATCGACAAAACCACAAATTAATCGTACAAATTATAATTGAATATGTGATTGCAGGTGAGAGTTCTAGCAGACACACACCTGCTATCACATATGTAATTAATGAAACAAAAATACTGTATGTCAAGTACGTTACAATATTACAGACTTTATTTCCCCATAAAGTTATTCTACAATAATAGTTGAGAGTTCCTTCAGTTTTTTCTGCATCATGTACAATCAGCAACCTTTAAAGATCATAGCAACATCTTCAAACAACATGGAAGATTCCAGATTACTCTATAAATTGATGAAATTACTTTAAGAAAAGCCTAAATGGTTAACTGGCATAATTTGAGATTAACAATGGCTGTATTAAAGGGCCTCAACCTGAAAAACCAGCGTCTTCTTACAGCAAATGGACCACAGTTATACAACGCTTTCATGGCCAAAGTGTTTTACAGTGATGCCTCACATTCACACATATGTCAGGGTGCTGCTACACAAAATGCTCACCTACACACCGGGAGCAACTCTGGAATTAAGAACTGTGCCCAAGGGTCCTTAGGAATTTTCCAGTCAGACTGGGATTTGAAAAGAGATTCACAAGTCACCAGTTTAACCACTTGACCATCATCTCCCCTAATTGCATTTAAAAGTGTGAAGGCTGGGATGGGGGGCGGGGTGTAATTAAAAAAAGTCAACTAATCTCACAGTGCCACCCTGCAACTTGGCCACACTTGTTACTATATATTAGTTTTTGTGTGTGAAATGCCTGAATTAAACAAACAGTCTCAGCACTGTAACAGCTTCAAATTAGGCTTTTTTTTTTTGTTTAAATCCAATATCATCTCTCCTTGGAAATGTTTGTGGAGAACGGTGTGTTTTATTAAAAATCCACAAAGCAGCTTGTTCAACCATGTCAGTTGTGTGAAGATGTCCACGTCCACTTATCTTCCTTCAAGACATCAGACCAAAATTATTGTACCTCATATGGTGGCGAGTCAAGTTTCAGTGAAATCCACAACTGCTTTAGGAGAAGTGATGGTTACAATGCAGAGTTTGATCAAATGGAACATCCAGCTGAGGAAAACAGAGACTGAAAGTTTTTCGGCAAAACTTGTCTGCAACTGGGACACTAACGCACGGCAGCCAGACCACCAGCAAATCCACGCTGTCGGTAGGCCAACTCCTGTACCGGACGTCCTCAGCAAACCTGAACAGTAAACTGACCACAACAGCAGCCAAACTAGGCAGCCTGGCTGTGCGAAGTCCTGACTTGTTTAGAACTGGAGGCCTACAGAAGTCAGTTACAAGAACCATTTAAAAAAACAACTCTACTAATAATACAGACCAATAGTTTCAAGTAAATTAAGTGTTAGAAATAAAATATTCCCATCTTTCAACATTTTACCACTGTTACCTTTAAAACAGAAGCACAAGCACCCCAGAAATAAATTAAATAAAAAAACAGTTAGTGTTAAACACTCCGTCTCTGAACAACTCCTGGTTTATCATGTTATAATTAGGGATGGGCATTGACAAGATTGTAAATCACTATTGATGCCATATCGATTCTTCTTACTGATCCGATTCCTTATCGATACCTCTTGTGAATTTTCTGTGTACTAAAAGTAGGCTTTACAGGTTTTCTATGTCAACATTTTAAATTGGTCACTGGATCCCTGATCTCTGGACATAAATAAAAATAAATATAATCTGTAGATTTTGTCAAAAGCATCTCCTTTCAGACATTTTGGCATGAATGCCTGAGCTGAGCTCAGCCGGCTGCTGCACGTCAGCACAGGATGTCTCAGGGGAGGAAAAAAAATGTTTTTATCGACTGCAGTTTGTTTGTATTACAATGTTTGGAAAGAGGTGTCATTTGATTTAAACGGTGTTTCGCTTTGAAGTTATTAATTCTGACTGGACTCTATTGTTGTAACTTGACTCGGCAGAGAGCCGCGCAGCGTTTGGAGCTGTTTGAACAGAACAGAGGACGATTCTCGTTTCTCGCAACAAGACAGGAGTCCCCAGTTAGTAACTTTAATCTGCACAAAAGTGACTCACGATTGACACATCAGGGATGAAAGTGCTGGAAAACAAAAAAAACTGAAACCCAAAATTACCTCCCCAACACCACCTACACGGAAAATTTTGGAATTCTAGAAGCTCTGAAAATGCAATCTGGGACTATTCCAGACAATAAACTGTAGTGAGTGCAGCAATCCATTTAGGTTCCTTATTCAAATTCACTCCAGTAGTTTTCTGCTCTTACTAGGATGCAGTTTTTCTAGCTTGGCAGATAGTTCTGGAGGAGAAATTAACAAATTGAAAATATGGTTTTGACCAAAAACAAATTGTCATTCAGTTAAATAAAACAGGGATTAAGTGAAGGTGTAAGAGGTCACTCGGTGTTCGGTGAAAGTTATTTATTTCTATATGCATTTATTTATGTTCATTGTTAGTTGGTTTTATCTTTTTTGTTTTTGTTTTATCAGGTTCTTCTTGTCTCTTTCTCTAAAATTGTTGCTGCTGCTGCTATTATTATTAATATATAAATAAAAAAAATTACAATTTGTAATACATTTGACTCTTAAGACGACAAACGCTGAGCCATTAATTATTATACAGAAATGCACATACATAAACATGCTGAGATGCGAACAGCTTAATGCTAACTTTAACATTGAAACGCCATAGACATGCTAGCGTGTAGCATCGGTCCCCGTTTTTAAGTTATAAAATACATCTATCAACTGTTTCAGAAAACCATAACAGGTCGGTTTAACATAATAAAGGTAAATATTACTCAGACATATGCTCTTTGGGATTTTAGCAGGGAAACAATCTTCTGGGGCCAACGGCTGAGACCAAGTTTTAATAAATTATAAATAACTTTTTAATGATACGAGATAGAAACTTACTTTTTTTTGCTGAAAAGTTAACACCGCGGACTTCCGAGCCAGCTGTCAACCATCTTTGTACTCCTCATAGAAGCTGTGTGATGACGTATGCAATGTAAGTGTCCAATCGGAATTGGTTCACCGTCACATGGTTTTCCAAAATCCAATCGTAGGGCAGATTTACCTCACGTGATAAACCAAAGATCGTTTTTAGCAGTGATGTGTTACTAGTTGGCCCGTTTGAATAGCTATCTGGGTGCTTGCTCCAATGCGCCCTGCGCCATTACGGACAGCGATGAGTGGAAGTGAGCAGACGGAGGGCCTCTGATGACAATCTCACGTGCTCAAACACAGATTGTGTGAGTTTAAAGCCCCTTTCACACCGGGGCTGCTCCCAGTTGCTTCCTGTGGTGTCATGACGACGCAGAAATTTCTGCATCAGGTGCGCACAGGAGGGGGCAGACAGGAGGTGAGAACGCAACCTGCAGGTTCTCTGCACAGAGATGTCAGAGTGCACAGTTTGGCTGCAGACAGACTGTGCACTCTGACTTCTCTTCTACTTGTTGTTGTGCTGAGCTGCAGGGCTGCACTCTGAGTTCTGTTATAGTTTATCTTTCCTCCCTTGACTGTGAGATGCGCGCGCACGAACCGTCCTTGAGCAAATGTGGAGATGTCTGGAGTTCTACTTGATGTTGACATGTCCCGGACTTATGTCCTTTAACTGTGATGAGAGAGTCTGAGGAGAGAAAGGAACTAACTGCCTGCAGACAATTTTTTTCTTTTCTTTCCTCCTTTGACCGCGAGATGCGCGCGCACAAACCATCAAGCAAATGTGGAGATGTCTGGAGTTCTACTTGATGTTGACAAGTCCTGTCTCAGGACTTATGTCCTTTTTTGTCCTTTTTTTTAAACTGTGATGTGAGAGTTTGAGCAGAGAACAAGGAACTAATGCCTGCAGCCAGACTTTTTTTTTTCTTTTAATTGTTCACATGTGCGCACGTGAACGAACGTCCATGAGTGGACTAGAGATGTCCGGACTTTTTACTGGATATTTTTGGCAATCAGTCTGCATTTTTTTTCTGTGGTATTTTTTTTTGATTTTTTTTTCAGTGTGTAGTTTTTAACTGCATTAAGTACACGGTATAAAAACAGTCCTGCGTGATTTATACTGCGGGAACAATGGAACACAGCAGGAATCATAAATTGGCTTCCGAGTCACACCGGGTAAGGCCTCTTTGCCCCGAGTTATGCCTCTTTGCCCTGACTTGCGCTGGAACCACTTCCTTTCTGCGTCGAGCACAGGACGCCAAAAAAAATTAAACAGGTTTAATTTTTCAGTGCTTGACTTGCTTCCTCCTTTGCGCCCCTCGCGCTGTTGTGGCGCCGAGCTGCATTGTCTAGGCACTGAGTTGCTTCCACGCAGCGTTGTCATAATGACGCACGGCGCAACCGGGCGCTTTAGAGATGCAAGGAGCTTTAGAGATGCGCCACTCATTACCTGTGAATGTTATTGAATAAGCCTGTGGCAAGCTCTCTAGCTCCGGCGTAAAGCACAGTTTAACATATCAATGGCCCGAGGGGAGAGGGGCCGCTCCTCAGAGTGTAAATGGGCCAAAGTGTCAAAGCTGCTTTCAGAGCAGGACAGAACACTCCAAAACACAGTAAAAGGAGAAGTTTGTGATGTGACCTTTGTGTAATAGCAGACAGAAATTGCTCTGAGATGAAGACAAACAAAACACAGACCATTTTGTATATATTGTTCAAAATTTGCATTTGTGTTTATTATTTGAACTTTTGTTGTACAGTCTTTCACACAAGAGCCCAAATTACCTTTATAAAGTGTCAAAACAGTTGTTTATTATAGTTTACTGTGTGTTTTGAATAAATGTGTGAAATTATTTTCCGCTTTACTTTTTCCTTTCTTATTTCTGATTAACCTTTATTACACTTATAAAACACAACTATAGCATATATATTCTGAAAGTACAAGTTGTCCTGAAAAAATGAGACATAAAACTTGATTGTGGGATGCAGGGAGAGCTGTTAAGAGCAATAATAAAGCATTTTATGCCAGGTGAGTGAACTATCCAAAAAAATACCCTCAGACCCCAGAGGGTTAAGATAAAGTGAAATAAAACAAAGAACCAATGAAGCAGCAAGTACTTAAACTCATCTACTTTCACCACTTCTACTCCTTGTATCTGCACTATTCCACTGGGCTCCCTCTCATTCACACACACATGTACTCAGTCTTGCTCCTAGTGACTTTCATTCACCTTCTCTCCAGAGCATATCTCTACCTCTCCAGGCTAGACTCAAGCTGCTCTCTACTCTCACTACAGATCACGTCATCCACAAACATCATAGTTCATGTGTAATACTTCCAAAAGTGTGCAAAGCAGATGCACAATTCTCCAAACTGCTATTGGTTTAAAGACATGCAGGTTAGCTTAATGGCTTATTTGTTTAATTTCTCCAAAATTCAGAGTTACTAGGCAGCCTCATTCTTATTTGAGAAGCAGTCACCACAGTGGAGGCAGCTGAACTCAGAAGCACTAACACTTCTGATTTAGTCCGCCTTCTGATACTGTGCAGAAGACATGCTCAACTGCATGAATCAGAAAACCCATACCCCTTAGTCTTCTTCACGGACTAAGGTTAACTATGGAGTTCCACAAGGTTCTGTGCTAGGACCGATTTTATTCACTTTATACATAATTCCCTTAGGCAGTATTATTAGAAAGTATTGCTTAAATTTTCAATGTTACGCAGATGATACCCAGCTTTATCTATCCATGAAGCCAGAGGACACACACCAATTAGTTAAACTGCAGAAATGTCTTTCAGACATAAAGACATGGATGACCTCTAATTTCCTGCTTTTAAATTCAGATAAAACTGAAGTTATTGTACTTGGCCCCACAAATCTTAGAAACATGGTGTCTAACCAGATCCTTACTCTGGATGGCATTACCCTGACCTCCAGGAATACTGTGAGAAATCTTGGAGTCATTTTTGATCAGGATATGTCCTTCAATGTGCATATTAAGCAAATATGTAGGACTGCTTTTTTGCATTTGCGCAATATCTCTAAAATTAGAAAGGTCTTGTCTCAGAGTGATGCGGAAAAGCTAATTCATGCATTTATTTCCTCTAGGCTGGACTATTGTAATTCATTATTATCAGGTTGTCCTAAACGTTCCCTGAAAAGCCTTCAGTTAATTCAAAATGCTGCAGCTAGAGTACTGACAGGGACTAGAAGGAGAGAGCATATCTCACCCATATTGGCTTCTCTTCATTAGCTCCCTGTTAATTCCAGAATAGAATTTAAAATTCTTCTTCTCACTTATAAGGTTTTGAATAATCAGATCCCATCTTATCTTAGGGACCTCATAGTACCATATCACCCCAATAGAGCGCTTCACTCTCTGACTGCAGGCTTACTTGTAGTTCCTAGGGTTTGTAAGAGTAGAATTGGGAGGCAGAGCCTTCAGCTTTCAGGCTCCTCTCCTGTGGAACCAGCTCCCAATTCGGATCAGGGAGACAGACACCCTCTCTACTTTTAAGATTAAGCTTAAAACTTTCCTTTTTGAAAAAGCTTATAGTTAAGGTTGGATCAGGTGACCCTGAACCATCCCTTAGTTATGCTGCTATAGACTTAGACTGCTGGGGGGTTTCCCATGATGCACCCAGTGTTTCTTTTTATTCAACCTCTTTTTGCTCTGTATGCACCACTCTGCTTTTAATCATTGGTTGATTGATTGATTCTCTGCTGTCTTCCACAGCATGTCTTTTTTCCTGATTCTCTCCCCTCAGCCCCAACCAGTCCCAGTAGAAGACTGCCCCTCCCTGAGCCTGGTTCTGCTGGAGGTTTCTTCCTGTTAAAAGTGAGTTTTTCCTTCCCACTGTCGCCAAGTGCTTGCTCATAGGGGGTCGTTTTGACCGTTGGGGTTTTTCTGTAATTATTGTATGGCTTTTGCCTTACAATATAATGCACCTTGGGGCGACTGTTTGTTGTGATTTGGCGCTATATAAATAAAATTGATTTGATTTGGATTTGATACATCCAGTATTGTACCAACCAGCCATAAATAAAAACAAAGAGTCCAAACTCATAATGATGTTATTTAAATGGTACCCACTGCATGTATTTGCAAATTTGACTGACTGCATACTTGGTGCAAACTGGCAAATGTATAGAAAAGTCTATTTTATGTGAACTGAGTAATATAGGCAGCAACAATTATTTTCACAATTGATTGATTTTCCCCAATCAGTTCTTTGTTTGGAATTTTTTTTAAACTTTGATGGCTCCCATCGAAAGTTTTTGTAAAAAATAAGAAATGTAAATTAAATTTGAAAAAGAAAGAAAAAAAAAAAAAGCTTCGGTTTAAGTTTTGCTTCGGGAAACACGAGTTTCCAGATGAGTCTGACGTATGGTTTTTGAATGTACAATGTGTGTGAGAACATAAATCGTGTGCTCTGAACTTTTACACCGTGCGGTTCTGTGGTACAGTGATTGAAAATATCAGCCCAGCTTCAGGGCAAATACCGCCATGAACACTACTGGCCAGTAGATGGCAGTAGAGACCGTAAAAACTTGCCAAAACAAAATTCCAGATAATCCGTGACTGCTACATTTAAGATGCATGGAATTTAATAAAGCAAACACAATAACAACGTCTATAAACCCAGAGAATATATTCACGAGAGTTTTAGGCACAAGAGTTTAATGCTGTTGTCCGTGGAGCCTGATCAGAGTGTCTGAAATGCATTTCTCATGTCATGAACGTACTGAGATTACCCTATCATACCCATAATGCACCTGGACACAGCATGTCCACACTTAAAACCTTAAAAATTAGCGCGTTACTTTAAAACTAAAACATATATTTGATATTTTCACTTTATAAAACTTCAGACGTAACATTAATTTAAATAACTTGTCCGAAATTAGTTTGGTTAAAATTTGAACCATAAGTTAAAAATGTGTCCCTCTGGATGACTTGGGTGATATTACCCACGTATCAGTATGGGGTTAAAAGAAATTAGTTTTTTTTTTTTTTGGTGACAAGTTCTCCTTTGCCTGCAGAGGATAGAGTGGTTTCATCTACAAGCAGCTCTCCTCTGTTTTGCAGAGGGCAGAACTACACATCTGCTATGAAACATTTAACAGGTAGGTGCTCAACTGATTTTAAATTTTATAATTGTTTGTAGCTGTTCAGCTTTATTACCACGTTATCGGTCTACAAATTATCGGACAAAAATTTATCGCAAGACAATTAGTCCAATAATGGTTTTTAAAGTTATCTAAAAGATAATCCGATAATGGAAAACATTATCTTCGATAATTATCGGTTATCGGAACTGTGCCCACCACTGTACTTAACTAAATGTGATAAATGTTCAATCAGTTCACAAGTTCAAAGATTGACACCCATTTCCACAAAATATAAAAAATGTAATATTTAGCATTACATAAACTACTTCAAAAGACATTTATACAGGTTTAGTAGCAGTATACCTCTTTTAAACTAAAAATCTACCACATATAACTTCACAATATTGCTAGGCATCATTGTAAAGCACTTCAGCTTCTTATTCAGATGGAAAAAAGTGCTATTCGCCCTACTGATGTTTAAAATCCCGCAAAACTTCGAAGAGGTAGCCGCACTGCTCTCAGTAACATGAGACGCTCTGATCGGGCTGCATTTTAAACCGCTGCACACGGACACACCATTAACAACGCAACATAAAATTATTTTTATATTGTGCCTAAAACTCTCATGAATATATTCTCTGGGTTTATAGACGTTTTTGCGTTTGTTTTATGTAAACATGCGAGAATCACAGGCTGTCTCGCCGTTATTTTCAATGGGAGCTGCTGTGAGCTACAATCGCTTTCTGATCATTCCCAGTCGTTCTGGGGGAAAGTGAAGTTTGCTCTTTAACGTCTTGATTATTGTTTTTACAACACTGTTTGTCCTCTTTGTTCCAGACTAATATATATTTCTGAAATTCGGTTTGCGTTTATTAAATTCCATGCAGATTAAATGTGGCAGACACGGATTATTTGTTATAATTGTTTTAGCAAGTTTTCAGGGTATATGCATGCAGTTTCTTATTAACGTGACGAACAGCATAAAAAAAATTGCATTTTTGTAGTATAATATTCATTTACAATTGTCAGGTGGATTCTCTGTTTTGACTGCAGCGACTGGTTGCGCAAGGGATTTAGGGATACATCAATAGGGCAAAAATAAACAGTCCATTTAACCTTCCAAAGTTAAACATTTGTGTGGCTGGTCTTGTGTTGTTGCCCTTTAAAGTTTTACAAGAGTGTGAAGACACAGAAGTAGCTGTGAAACAAACTCAACAACCAATAATCATAACATTAAACCTGAGCCATCGATTGGTTCCTGGTACAGAGCAAGTCAGGGGTCTGTGTACCAGTATAGTCATAGCTTTTACTAAACTCAATTAAATATGGCTGTGGGGTAGTTTGGCAGGGATTTGGTTTGGCTGGGATGCTAAGTGGCTGTGAGGCGATACGTTACCTATAAATCACTGGCTATAATACTGGACTTCATGATCTAGGTATCCCTAGATCATGATTAGGGAAGTGGGTTTGTCCTTTGTCAAATTCTAATCAGACTGGGAAAAAAAAAATGCTCAGGTCAGTGGGGTAAGTGTGTGCGGTCATGAAGTAAGTAGTGGGCTACAATCATAACTATTAAGTTCACCTGCACTGTAAAAGCTACGTCAAACTAGTTACTTTAGTTTGAAAAAGTTAGTTGCTTACAGTATACTTTTAAAAATTGAAAAGTGAACCAATATTGGTCCCAAATATTTAAGCCGTACAAGAGTAACCTTGAATTTACATAGTAAAGTGTATATATATATATATATATATATATATATATATATATATGGGTGACCAGAATTCCTGGGTTTAAATCTTGGTCAGACTACAAAAATCATTAAGGTTCCTGCTTAACTCTACCTATTAACCAAAAAAGTGGGCTACAAGTATGCAACTACTACCTATAACTTTCACTTGTATTGGACTTAAAATAAAATTAGTTTTTTACTCAGACTTTAATACGCTTACATTTAAGTTGTATTTGCAAGTAAACTTTTATAAAACAAAGTGGGTCAAATCAGTCCTGAGAATTATTTAAATAGTTTCCCTTGAGATTTACTGGGGGGGTACTCGAGTAAAGTTGAAGTATCAAAAGTGTGTGTGTGTGTACTCGAAGGTAAAGTGTGTTTTTGTGTGTGTGTGTGTGTGTGTACTCGAAGGTAAAGTGTGTTTCTGTGTGTGTGTGTGTGTGTGTGTACTCGAAGGTAAAGTGTGTTTTTGTGTGTGTGTGTGTGTGTGTGTACTCGAAGGTAAAGTGTGTTTTTGTGTGTGTGTGTGTGTGTGTGTACTCGAAGGTAAAGTGTGTTTTTTGTGTGTGTGTGTGTGTGTACTCGAAGGTAAAGTGTGTTTTGTGTGTGTGTGTGTGTGTGTACTCGAAGGTAAAGTGTGTTTTTGTGTGTGTGTGTGTGTGTACGCGAAGGTAAAGTGTGTTTTTGTGTGTGTGTGTGGTGTACTCGAAGGTAAAGTGTGTTTTTGTGTGTGGGTGTGTGTGTACTCGAAGGTAAAGTGTGTTTTTGTGTGTGTGTGTGTGTGTACTCGAAGGGTAAAGTGTGTTTTGTGTGTGTGTGTGTGTGTACTCGAAAGGTAAAGTGTGTTTTTGTTGTGTGTGTGTGTGTGTACTCGAAGGTAAAGTGTGTTTTTGTGTGTGTGGGTGTGTGTGTACTCGAAGGTAAAGTGTGTTTTGTGTGTGTGTGTTGTGTGTGTACTCGAAGGTAAAGTTGTTTTTGTGTGTGTGTGTGTGTGTGTACTCGAAGGTAAAGTGTGTTTTTGTGTGTGTGTGTGTGTGTGTACTCGAAGGTAAAGTGTGTTTTTGTGTGTGTGTGTGTGTGTACTCGAAGGTAAAGTGTGTTTTTGTGTGTGTGTGTTGGTTGTGTACTCGAAGGTAAAGTGTGTTTTTGGTGTGTGTGTGTGTGTGTACTCGAAGGTAAAGTGTGTTGTTTGTGTGTGTGTGTGTGTGTGTACTCGAAGGTAAAGTGTGTTTTGTGTGTGTGTGTGTGTGTGTACTCGAAGGTAAAGTGTGTTTTTGTGTGTGTGTGTGTGTGTTGTACTCGAGGGATAAGTGTGTTTTGTGTGCTGTGTGTGTTGTGTGTATCTCGAAGGTAAAGGTGTGTTTTTGTGTTGTGTGTGTGTGTGTGTACTCGAAGGTAAAGTGTGTTTTTGTGTGTGTGTGTGTGTGTACTCGAAGGTAAGTGTGTTTTTGTGTGTGTGTGTGTGTGTACTCGAAGGTAAAGTGTGTTTTTGTGTGTGTGCGTGTGTGTGTGTGTGTGCTCGAAGGGTAAAGTGTGTTTTGTGTGTGTGTGTGTGTGTGTACTCGAAGGTAAAGTGTGTTTTTGTGTGTGTGTGTGTGTGTGTACTCGAAGGTAAAGTGTGTTTTTGTGTGTGTGTGTGTGTGTGTACTCGAAGGTAAAGTGTGTTTTTGTGTGTGTGTGTGTGTGTGTACTCGAAGGTAAAGTGTGTTTTTGTGTGTGTGTGTGTGTGTGTACTCGAAGGTAAAGTGTGTTTTTGTGTGTGTGTGTGTGTGTGTACTCGAAGGTAAAGTGTGTTTTTGTGTGTGTGTGTGTGTGTGTACTCGGAGGGACAGTGTGTTTGTGTGTGTGTGTGTGTGTTACTCGAAGGTAAGTGTGTTTTGTGTGTGTGTGTGTGTGTGTACTCGAAGGTAAAGTGTGTTTTTGTGTGTGTGTGTGTGTGTGTACTCGAAGGTAAAGTGTGTTTTTGTGTGTGTGTGTGTGTGTGTACTCGAAGGTAAAGTGTGTTTTTGTGTGTGTGTGTGTGTGTACTCGAAGGTAAAGTGTGTTTTGTGTGTGTGTGTGTGTGTGTACTCGAAGGTAAAGTGTGTTTTTGTGTGTGTGTGTGTGTGTGTACTCGAAGGTAAAGTGTGTTTTTTGTGTGTGTGTGTGTGTGTACTCGAAGGTAAAGTGTGTTTTGTGTGTGTGTGTGTGTGTGTACTCGAAGGTAAAGTGTGTTTTTGTGTGTGTGTGTGTGTGTGTGTACTCGAAGGTAAAGTGTGTTTTTGTGTGTGTGTGTGTGTGTACTCGAAGGTAAAGTGTGTTTTTGTGTGTGTGTGTGTGTGTGTACTCGAAGGTAAAGTGTGTTTTTGTGTGTGTGTGTGTGTGTGTACTCGAAGGTAAAGTGTGTTTTGTGTGTGTGTGTGTGTGTGTACTCGAAGGTAAAGTGTGTTTTTTGTGTGTGTGTGTGTGTGTGTACTCGAAGGTAAAGTGTGTTTTTGTGTGTGTGTGTGTGTGTGTACTCGAAGGTAAAGTGTGTTTTTGTGTGTGTGTGTGTGTGTGTACTCGAAGGTAAAGTGTGTTTTTGTGTGTGTGTGTGTGTGTGTACTCGAAGGTAAAGTGTGTTTTTGTGGTGTGTGTGTGTGTGTACTCGAAGGTAAAGTGTGTTTTTGTGTGTGTGTGTGTGTGTGTACTCGAAGGTAAAGTGGTTTTTGTGTGTGTGTGTGTGTACTCGAAGGTAAAGTGTGTTTTTGTGTGTGTGTGTGTGTACTCGAAGGTAAAGTGTGTTTTTTGTGTGTGTGTGTGTGTGTACTCGAAGGTAAAGTGTGTTTTTGTGTGTGTGTGTGTGTGTACTCGAAGGTAAAGTGTGTTTTTGTGTGTGTGTGTGTGTGTACTCGAAGGTAAAGTGTGTTTTTGTGTGTGTGTGTGTGTGTGTACTCGAAGGTAAAGTGTGTTTTTTGTGTGTGTGTGTGTGTGTGTACTCGAAGGTAAAGTGTGTTTTTGTGTGTGTGTGTGTGTGTGTACTCGAAGGTAAAGTGTGTTTTTGTGTGTGTGTGTGTGTGTGTACTCGAAGGTAAAGTGTGTTTTTGTGTGCGTGTGTGTGTGTGTGTACTCGAAGGTAAAGTGTGTTTTTGTGTGCGTGTGTGTGTGTGTGTACTCGAAGGTAAAGTGTGTTTTTGTGTGCGTGTGTGTGTGTGTGTACTCGAAGGTAAAGTGTGTTTTTGTGTGCGTGTGTGTGTGTGTGTACTCGAAGGTAAAGTGTGTTTTTGTGTGCGTGTGTGTGTGTGTGTACTCGAAGGTAAAGTGTGTTTTTTGTGTGCGTGTGTGTGTGTGTGTACTCGAAGGTAAAGTGTGTTTTTGTGTGCGTGTGTGTGTGTGTGTACTCGAAGGTAAAGTGTGTTTTTGTGTGCGTGTGTGTGTGTGTGTGTGTACTCGAAGGTAAGTGTGTTTTTGTGTGCGTGTGTGTGTGTGTACTCGAAGGTTAAAGTGTGTTTTTGTGTGTGTGTGTGTGTGTGTACTCGAAGGTAAAGTGTGTTTTTGTGTGTGTGTGTGTGTGTGTACTCGAAGGTAAAGTGTGTTTTTGTGTGCGTGTGTGTGTGTGTACTCGAAGGTAAAGTGTGTTTTTTGTGTGCCGTGGTGTGTGTGTGTACTCGAAGGTACAGTGTGTTTTTGTGTGCGTGTGTGTGTGTGTACTCGAAGGTAAAGTGTGTTTTTGTGTGCGTGTGTGTGTGTGTACTCGAAGGTAAAGTGTGTTTTTGTGTGCGTGTGTGTGTGTGTACTCGAAGGTAAAGTGTGTTTTGTGGTGCGTGTGTGTGTGTGTACTCGAAGGTAAGTGTGGTTTTTGTGTGCGTGTGTGTGTGTGTACTCGAAGGTAAAGTGTGTTTTTGTGTGCGTGTGTGTTGTGTACTCGAGGTAAAGTGGTTTTTGTGTGCGTGTGTGTGTGTGTACTCGAAGGTAAAGTGTGTTTTTGTGTGCGTGTGTGTGTGTGTACTCGAAGGTAAAGTGTGTTTTTGTGTGCGTGTGTGTGTGTGTACTCGAAGGTAAAGTGTGTTTTTGTGTGCGTGTGTGTGTGTGTACTCGAAGGTAAAGTGTGTTTTTGTGTGCGTGTGTGTGTGTGTACTCGAAGGTAAAGTGTGTTTTTGTGTGCGTGTGTACTCGAAGGTAAAGTGTGTTTTTGTGTGCGTGTGTACTCGAAGGTAAAGTGTGTTTTTGTGTGCGTGTGCGTGTGTACTCGAAGGTAAAGTGTGTTTTTGTGTGCGTGTGCGTGTGTACTCGAAGGTAAAGTGTGTTTTTGTGTGTGTGTGTTTCGCGGCCCTGAGGCGGGACTCTACCCTCTCACCTGTAGGAGTTGGCTCCGTTCATGTAGTTCTGGCCGCTCGGATACTGCAGCGCCGTCAGCTCGTACCGGTGCACCTGCTGCGTGTAGCCCAGCGCGTCGCTCTGCATCCCGGCGTAGCCGCCGGCGGGGCCCCAACCGTAGGGCTCCACCCGCGGGCTGACTTGGCCCTGCGCGGCCGCCAGGAGGTTCCCGGCGGACAGCGGGTACTTTCCCACGTGGGAGTCCTTCTTCAGCAGCGGTTTGGTTTTGCGGCGCGGCTTGTACTTGTAGTCCGGGTACTCCTTCATGTGCACGGCCCGGAGCCGCTTGGCCTCGTCGATGAACGGCCGCTTCTCGGCGTCCGTTAAGAGTTTCCACTCGGCCCCGAGGCGCTTACTAATCTCGGAGTTGTGCATTTTGGGGTTTTCTTGGGCCATCTTGCGCCTCTGTCCGCGGGACCAAACCATGAAGGCGTTCATGGGCCGTTTGACTTTGTCCATGGGGTCGCCTCCCGGCGGGCACTCGGTTTTGGAGCCCGGGTGCGAGTTGCCGCCCATGCTCGCGCTCATGTTGCCCGTCACCGGCGACATGCCTTGTGAGGGCGGCTGGCCCGGGGGCTTCAGCTCGTGCTCCATCATCCCGTACATGCTGAGGTCCAGGTGACCCAAACCAACTAATCAGGACCGAAGCGCTCAGAAAAGAACTCCAGCTGTCATCACGGTGACACGGAAACTTTTCTTCTGTCCACAGACGACGAGCCCACGACCCGCTCCCAGGTCCAAGTGACGCGCGCGTCAAGTTAAAACTCTCCTTTTTCTCGTGCGCTCGGCTGAGTTTGGACCAATAGGAGGGCGGCGGTGTGTGCGCGAGCCGTTTGCAAATGAAAAGGCCCCGGCAGTGCGCGAGATGCCCCCCCCCCCCCGGTTGCGAACGGGGTAAACTTCCACCCAAAACCAACGCCGGGTCCAGCCCTGAGAGTCCGTGGGCCGAACAGGTTTTGGTACCACTTAAGGAGACTAAACTCCACTTACAGTCCGGCCTCAGTGTCTGCACGAAAAAGTACAATAACCAGAGAACCGGAGCTCTACAGAGGCGCCCCTCACCCACACCAAGACAGGCAACTGCTTGGGGCCCAAGACCAATGGAGGGCTGACAAACTTTAAACTGCAGCCACTGCTGCCTGTCCCTGATGTGGTTTAGACTAATCTTACACCTGGTTCACATGGCAGGATTTTAAAATTATCTTTAGGTTTCCAAAACATGAGAGACCACACATGTGAAGATAAAAAATCATGGATCTAACAGGTTTGGTTGTACAGTGTGTGGTGTTCAGCCACACGGTAAGGACAAAAACACCACACATGAACAGATTTCACACACAAACATTCACAGCTCAGACAGGAAATCTTGCAAAATCTTTCGAGATTAAATGTGACTTCAGAGTAAACAAACGGAGATACTTTGTGGACTATTTAAAACAGGAAAAAAAACATACAAAAAGAAAAAGCGTTCTTTAAAGGAGTGGAGACGGCGCGACCACCAGACTTTCTGGTAAGTCAGAACAGCTGTTTTTTTTGTTTGGTTTTTTTTTCACTCTGTGCGTCTGTCACCTCACTTTCTGATTGGCTGGACGTCACATTCAGCAGGTTCGTTTGTGGTCGGAGGACACAACACACACTGTGATATCTGGCCAAAAAAATCCAACATGTTGAATATCCCCGATTTACGATCGGAGCGCTCCTGACGTCCTTCTGAGCAGATCTGAGTGCTCTGAACACACCACACACAGCAGGAATATTTGATAAGATTATCTTTAGCATCATCACGATTGTCGGGGCGTCCTTAAGATTGTTGGAAGGTGAAGATCGGGGCTGATATTGGCCTAATTATCCTGCCGTGTGAACCAGGCCTTAAGCCCCTTTCACACCAGGTGTGCTCCCAGTTGCGTCGTGCGTCATTATAACGACGCTGCGTGGAAGCAACTCAGTGCTGAAACGATGCAGCTCGGCGCCACAACAGCGCAAGGGGCGCAAAGGAGGAAGCAAGTCGGACGCTGAAAAATTAAACCTGTTTAATTTTTTTTGGCGTCCTGTGCTCGACACAGAAAGGAAGTGGTTCCAGCGCAAGTCGGGGCAAAGAGGCGTAACTCGGAGCAAAGAGGCGTGACTCGGGGCAAAGAGGCGTGACTTGGGGCAAAGAGGCGTGACTCAGAAGCCACACCCTCACAAGACGACCTTACCCAACGCTAATTTATGATTCCTGCTGTGTTCCATTGTTCCCGAAGTATAAATCACGCAGGATTGTTTTTATACCGTGTACACAATGCAGTAAAAACTACACGCTTAAAAGACCACAGAAAAAAATGTTGATTGCAGCTGCAGGTTCTTCTCTCACAAATGTGTTTAAATAAAATCCATAAAAGTCCTGCTCACAGAATGATTGCCAGAGACATCCAGTAAAAAGTTCGGACATCTCCAGTCCACTCACAGACGGTTCGTCACGCGCGCACATGTGTGCGCAACTGTCTGGCTGCAGGCATTAGTTCCTTGTTCTCTGATCAAACTCTCTCATCACAGTTAAAAAAAGGACAAAAAAGGACATAAGTCCTGCTCACAGACTGATTGCCAGAGACAGGACATGTCAACATCAAGTAGAACTCAGGACATCTCCACATTTGCTCACAGATGGTTCGTTCAAAGGTCAAAGGAGGAAAGATAAACTATAACAGAACAAAGAGCGCAGCCCTGCAGCTCTGCACAAGAACAAATATAAACTAGAAGAGAAGTCACTGCAGCCAAACTGTGCACTCTGACTTCTCTGTGCAGAGAACCTCCAGGCTGCGTCCTCACCTCCTCTCTGGCCCCTGCTGCGCTCACCTGATGCAGAAATTCCTGCGTCCTCATGACACCACAGGAAGCAACTGGGAGCAGCCCCAGTGTGAAAGATGACAGCGATTCATTACCTGGCATGAAGCACACCTTTTTGATCTTACATTTTATTTAAACTAATATTGTGTTGATGCTATTGCTGGAGCATTTAATGATATATATATATATATATATATTAAAGGTAGAGGTAATTACATGAAGACTGAATATAATGACAAAACACCCGAGTCCGGGGAGCAATAGAGCAGAGGATCCAGTTCCTTGGGGATGGCAGATCACCTTCAGGTGATCCTCCGCCATCCCCAAGGAACTGGATCTGCTCACATTGCTCCCCAGATGAGGGATGTTTTGTGTTTATACCTCAATATCAACAGTATTTTTTTTGAAAATGATATGTTAAACAAGACTGGGGATCCATGTTGTGTGGAACTATTGTCCTTCAGCCAACAAAGATGGCAGAAGGAAAGTAGTTCAGCACAACGTGGATCCGCTAAAAATGGATCCAGGCTCTGGACAGATGTGGATCCACTCATAAACCTGTGGATCCACATCTGGCTATAACATGATGGTGATAAACACTGACTGGATTGTGAATTTTTATGTCAGGCGAGAATGCTCCTATTCCACAGTGCACCATTCTATTATAATGCCCTACCACCCAAAAAAAAAAAGTGCAAAAACTGTATGAAACAGGTTACTCCAGCCTGCCTCCTAACAGGCTGGTTTATAAAGTTCATACCTGTGTTTAATTTTTTTTAACACACACAAGCACCAGAGCGGCAGTTATGTGCATGTCTGATGATAACCTTCAGGGTGGGTAGCAGGCGTAGCCAGAAGTCAGTGGAGGACTACATAGGGGTCAACATTTTAAAATGCACAAACCGCAGTACACCACATTACTTGTCTGATCATAGAGATTCCAAAAAGGTAAACTTTGGATTATCAGTGACTGACAGATTCAAAACTGACATACAGATGAGGACAAAATCAGCCTGTCTATGGAATTTGTTTTCTTCAACATTTTCCCAATCAAGGAATTTCCAACACAGCATTTTGAAACATCCTAGTTTTATTTGGGATGCAAACATTATTTTACTTTGCACACAGAAACAAGATTACGGATGGAGAGGTGGGGGCAGAAAATTGACATTCTAAATCTCAAGTAAAATATCAAAATAATAAACAGCCTCACCAGATGCCCGAATCACCTCACCTGACTCCTTTCGATGTGAAGGAGAGGCTCTACTCTGAGTCCTTCCAGGATATTTGAACTTCTCAACCCAGAAACCCTACAAAGGAACCTCATTTCTGCCAGATGCATCCATGAGCTTGTTCTGTCTGTCACAACTCCTAGTTTAAGACTGTGAGGTAAACCAAGAGCTTCACCTTTGGGCTCATCACCTTTTTCACCAGTTTGGTAGAGAACTTTAAGAGGTTGCACAAATCCATCTATCGACTCACTCTCCGTGGCTACAGTGTTATATACTCAAATATATGCTCCTCTTACTCAGTGTTCTCAGAAAATCCAGGACTCTGGAATTCCATCTATGTATTACCAACTTAACCAGGGTTGCAGGAAAGCTGGCACATGCTGAATGGGAGACTTGGTCCACCCTGCACAGGTTGGCAATCCATCACAGCGGTAGCACATATACAAAGACAGCCATTCACATTTCCTTCAGCCGCTGTTTTCACACTTGGTTCTTTTCAGTAAACTCAGATCAATTAGTCAGTATTTTGTGTGTGTGTGTGTGTGTGTGTGTGTGTGTGTGTGTGTGTGTGTGTGTGTGTGTGTGTGTGTGTGTGTGTGTGTGTGTGTGTGTGTGTGTGGAGCACAAATGATTTTGGATTCCTCTGAAATGAACTGTACTCGAACCCCCCCCAAAGCGGCCGAGTCCAGCAGGATGGCCTAATGTGCAGTTACGATTTAAAGTTACGTATGATCATTTCAAAAATTGCACCAAAAAAAAGTCAAATTTTATCTATGATATTAGAAAAAATATTACATATTGTCTCCAAAGACAGAATCTAGTTGATGTCGTCAGTGCTGGTTTATCAGTAACTTCCCATTTGGTTTTGAATTATAGATTTTGAATTATAAGAGGTTGTAATGATTAGATAAACCAAAAATACCCCCATCCATCCATCCATCCATCCATTTTCTTCCGCTTTATCCGGAGTTGGGTCGCGGGGGCAGCAGCTCAAGCAAACCGCCCAGACCTCCTGATCCACACACACCCCACAAAAATACCCCCAATTTTTTAAATTTTTTTTTCAGCATTTTGGGTTAGGGCTAGGGTTAGCATGGAGTTTCTTTTGTATTTGTATCAGTTGCTGTATTTAAAGACAAAAATAAGTCATCTTTTAGTTTATTTAGGAAGCTAGGTTTTATGATATTGTAGAAGTTAATTTCCTTAATTTCATGCAAAAAAAAATAATTATCAACTTAAGTTTCATTTACATAAAAATCCCAAACAAAATGGGAGTAGACCAAATGGGAATAAACCGGTCTATCAGGGTCTCGTACTCGGTCAAAATCAGTCAAGAGATGGTCAGTGATGTTACAACTACCATCAAGCAGCTCAGCAGGTTCCGATAAATGTTTTGCCATTTAAGGGTTATATATGGGAGGGTCAAAGGAAAAACACAGATGCTCGGGAATTTGATTGAAGGTATGGGAAATCTGAATGAACAGGAATTAAGTAGGATGGAATCAAGGACTAATAAGGGCAGCAGAATGAAGGAAGAGGCCAAAACGTAGAGGGACTGCAAGGGAGGAGGAGGACTGAAAGGGTGAAGGGATTGATGATGGTGGGGTGGGGTGAGCGTGTTCTGTGCAGGGGGGTGGATTTGGGTGACAGGCCTTATTGAATAGACCTCTATGCTCCCTTCTGCCGGCTTCTCTTCTTATGCAAAACGGGGCTGTTCAGCCTCGCAGCCATCAGTCACACAACAGAAAGGCCATGGCAGGACTTTTAAGAGCCTCGGACTCACATAATCCACCCCCCAAACCCATAACAATCTCACAACAGCGCACCCATTGGGGTAAGGGGTGTGTGACAGGTGCGTGCATGCGTGTGAGCATGCATGTTGGGATTAGGGTATTTTAGCCAAATCATGGAATCTGCTATCTAATTTGTTTTTAACACAAAACCGCTGCTTTCATTAACATCAACACATGAGGATCCAGTACAGCGAGACACGATGGTCAAACATTTATCCTTCACGTTCCCATCACATTCTCAGAGTCCTCTCAATTTTTTGGGGCATTATATGGATCATTTTATTAGGAAATGCAAAGTAAAATGATAATATCTATGGAGGATAGGCAGGTATGACCTGCTCAAAAACCTGTACTACTCCTAAACTTAATCTTCACCTATGAAATGAATGGTTCTAAATGTATTGTAAGACATATCTACACAGTTAAATCTTTTTTCTACTAAAATATATACCAGTTGCTTACAAAAAGTTTTTGAAAGTTAGAAATACTGTGTACATTAAAAATTCCTGAATTTGCCCTTTTATTTCACTTCCCTTTTATTATATTGCCCTTTTATTTCACTTTCACTAATATTTTGGATTTTATGGAGGCATATTTGATGGCAAATAAATGTGAACACACTTAAAAATATATATATTTTCTTTACTAATGAATGTTGTACCAAGTTATGGTTTTAAAATGTACAAATAATGCTCTGTTTCAGATATACTGTCCTTTAAAGTGGGCCCTGGATGCAAGACAGCTGAACCTCAGGCCACCAGAATGCATGTGGGATAAGTGATACTGACTCCAGTTTTATTTATTTATTTTGCTCAAACTAGCACATCTGGACTTTTTGTGGTATTAGTTTTAAGTTTGTTACAAACACCTGAGATCAGCAGCTGATGAGTAAAAGTAGCCTTTATTCCAATCCTCAGTTTTGTTTTTAGGACCTAGATCAGGGGTGCCCAAGTTTGGTCCTCGAGATCTACCTTCCTGACACTCTTAGCTGTCTCCCTGTTCCAACACACCTGAATCCAATGAAAGACTCATTAGCAGGCTTTTAATGAACATTTTAATGATAATTTTCATGATTTTCTTTTATAAATCATTGGTTGTCTGGATCAGAAATTTCAGTTAAATATATCATATAGCAGATGAACTCACTGATATTTGAGAAGTGAAAAGTTTCTAGTATTTACAGAAAGTGTGCAATAATTATTTAAACAAAATTGGACAGGTGCATAAATGTGGGCACCCTTGTCATTTTATTGATTTGAATACATTTAGCACTATTATTGGAACACAAAATTGGTTTGGTAAGCTCAATGACCCTTGACCTCCTTACACAGGTGAATCCAATCATGAGAAAGGGTATTTAAGGTGGCCATTTACAAATGTTTCCCCTCTTTGCATCTCTTCTAATGAGTGGCAACATGGGAGCCTCTAAACAACTCTCAAATGACCTGAAAAAGATTATTCAACATCATGGTTTAGGGGAACAATACAAAAAGCTGTCTCAGAGATTACAGCTGTCAGTTTCCACTGTGAGGAACATAGTGAGGAATGGAAGACCACAGGCACCGTACTAGTTAAGGCCCAAAGTGGCAGGCCAATCTCAGATAAGCTGAAGCAAAGGATGGTGAGAACAGTCATAGTCAACCCACAGACCTGTTCCAAAGACCTACAACATGATCTTGCTGTAGATAGTGTCTCTGTGCATCATTCAACTATACGGCGCACTTTGCACAGTGAGATGCTGTATGATGCTGTAATGCAAAGGAAGGCTTTTCTGCTAAAGCACATTTGGACAAGCCAGCTTCATTTTGGAATAAGGTGCTGTGGACTGATGAAACTAAAATTGAGTTATTTGGACATAAGGGGCGGTATGCATGGCTGAAAAAGAACACATCATTCCAAGAAAAACACTTGCTACCTACAGTAAAATTTGGAGGTGGTTCCATCATGCTGTGTGGCTGTGTGGCCAGTGCAGGTACTGGGAATCTTGTTAAAGTTGAGGATCACATGGATTCCAGTCAGTATCAGCAGATTCTTGAGAACAATGTTCATGAATCAGTGACAAAGTTGAAGTTGCTGGATCTTTCAGCAAGACAATGACCCTAAACACTGCTCAAAATCTGCTAAGGTACAAGTACAACATTCTGGAATGGCCATCTCAGTCCCCAGACCTGAATATTGTTGAAAATCTGTGGTGTGATTTTAAGCGGGCTGCAGAAACCAACAAACCTGAGATGTTTTGTAAAGAAGAATGGTCCAAAATACCTTCAACCAGAATCCAGACCCTCACTGGAAGCTATAGGAAGCGTTTAAAGGCTGTTATTTCTTTAAAAAGAGGATCTACAAAATATTGATGTATTTTTTCTGTTGGGGTGCCCAAAATTATACACCTGCCTAATTTTGTTTAAAGAATTGTTGCGCACTTTCTGTAAATCCTATAAACTTCATTTCACTTCTAGTTAACTGAAATTGCAGATCCAAACAACCAATGATTTATAAAAGAAAATCATGAAAATTATCAGGGATACCCAAACTTTTTACATACCACTGTACCTCACCACGCTCGAACGAGAGCCATGGGATCTTAGTTTAAGTCACAAGACATATAGTACATAGTGTTCAGAATAATAGTAGTGCTATATGACTAAAAAGATTAATCCAGGTTTTGAGTATATTTCTTATTGTTACATGGGAAACAAGGTACCAGTAGATTCAGTAGATTCTCACAAATCCAACAAGACAAAGCATTCATGATATGCACACTCTTAAGGCTATGAAATTAGTCTATTAGTAAAAAAAAAAAGTAGAAAAGGGGGTGTTCACAATAATAGTAGTATCTGCTGTTGACGCTACAAACTCAAAGCTATTATGTTCATACTGCTTTTTTAGCAATCCTGTGAATCACTAAACTAGTATTTAGTTGTATAACCACAGTTTTTCATGATTTCTTCACATCTGCGAGGCACTAATTTTGTTGGTTTGGAACCAAGATTTTGCTCGTTTACTAGTGTGCTTGGGGTCATTGTCTTGTTGAAACACCCATTTCAAGGGCATGTCCTCTTCAGCATAAGGCAACATGACCTCTTCAAGTATTCTGACATATCCAAACTGATCCATGATACCTGGTATGCGATATATAGGCCAAACACCATAGTAGGAGAAACATGCCCATATCATGATGCTTGCACCACCATGCTTCATTGTCTTCACTGTGAACTGTGGCTTGAATTCAGAGTTTGGGGGTCGTCTCACAAACTGTCTGCAGCCCTTGGATCCAAAAGAACAATTTTACTCTCATCAGTCCACAAAATATTCCTCCATTTCTCTGTGTGTTTCTCTGATGTGTTCTTTGGCAAATTGTAACCTCTTCTGCACATGTCTTTTATTTAACAGAGGGACTTTGCGGGGGATTCTTGCAAATAAATTAGCTTCACACAGGCGTCTTCTAACTGTCACAGCACTTACAGGTAACTCCAGACTGTCTTTGATCATCCTGGAGCTGATCAATGGGTGAGCCTTTGCCATTCTGGTTATTCTTCTATCCATTTTGATGGTTGTTTTCCATTTTCTTCCACGCGTCTCTGTTTTTTTTTTTTTTTTTGTCCATTTCAAAGCACTGGAGATCATTGTAGATGAACAGCCTATAATTTTTAGATTTTTGATTTCCACCCAAAGGGACCAAGAATGAAGGGTGAATGTTTCAAGATTTGTTTAATAACTTTTGTAGAGTTGAGTTTTTTTTTTTCTTTGTAATGTTATCTTTTCCTTAGAGATTAATGCAACTTTGCACAGTTGTTGTTTTTTTGTATTAGACAGTTCTTTGTTACTGTTCTTGAAAATTGCACAAACATACTACAGGGTCTTGTGAAAATAATCTTATTTTACTGTTATATGATAGTTTCATCACATGTTATATCAGGGTCCATGTTTTATTGTTAAAATATTCTACCAGCACATTGCATTTTTTGAACTTGAAAATTCTTCTCTGTTATAAAGTTAATCAATATGGAGGACAAAGCTTCAGCTTTTAGCTCATACCTTTTTTGTTAAGGGTCCAAAAAAAGCACATTTTATTCATAAAAAATATCGGCTGATTTATCGGCTATCGGCAAATCAGCCATTTTATCGATATATCGGCATTTTTTTCATCCAAATATCGGTATCGGTCTCAAAAAATCCATATCGGTTGGGCTCTAATTTTGATGGTTGTCTTCCTTTTTCTTCCATGCGTCTCTGGTTTTTTTTTTTTTTGTCCATTTTAAAGCATTGGAGATCATTGTAGATGAACAGCCTGTAATTTTTTGCACCTGCGTATAGGTTTTCCCCTCTCCAATCAACTTTTTAATCAAACTACGCTGTTCTTCTGAACAATGTCTTGAACGTCCCATTTTCCTCAGGCTTCATCCTTAAATAGGGGACACCTGATTCACATCTGTTTGTTCCACAAAATTGACGAACTCACTGACTGAATGCCAAACTACTATTATTGTGAACACCCCCTTTTCTACTTTTTTACTAATAGCCCAATTTCATAGCCTTAAGAGTGTGCATATCATGAATGCTTGGTCTTGTTGGATTTGTGAGAATCTACTGAATCTACTGGTACCTTGTTTCCCATGTAACAATAAGAAATATACTCAAAACCTGGATTAATCTTTTTAGTCACATAGCACTACTATTATTCTGAACACTACTGTACCTGAATTCAGTCTTGGTCTATACAGCTGATTTCTTTCATACAGTGTGAAGAAGAAGAGTGATAATCTGCTGAGACGGCCTGCTTGTCCGACTGCTTCCTGCTCACAGAAGGAAGACCATAAATTAACTTACAGCAGAAAGACTGTTTTGAAGACGTTCTCTTCGTACACAGATAATGAACAAGAATTCATGCAAATGCACAGTGGGTATGAAATACCTAGAGATGCACTAGTATGCCTATGTCATGAAAAACTTTATAATGACAAATATGAATTTCTCCAGAAAGCTTGCTGTGACTCTTTTAATTGTCATAAAGCCAGTGTCAAGAAAAGTCTGCGCACTTTGGACATTACAGCAGCTAAAACATTGATTTCAAAGGGATATACAAATTGCAAACCTGCCATGAAGGTCTGTGCCAGATGTTCTCAGAGAATTGAGACGTGCAGAAAGCAGCATGTCAGAGGACAGTTAGACTGACCCTTAGTATGTTCCAGAAGACAGACCAAGTATGAATGAGACTCTAACTCTAATAGACTGCTCACCTTTGAAAGTGAGCAAACTAAGCCAGAAACAAGTTGGCACATACACTCGAAAGTAGCAAAGGCTTAAAAGAGATGATCAGAGCAGCTGGAGGCAGTAGCAGGCACAGCTACAACATCACAGCAGCTCAGCATGGGTATGTCTGTCTGGACTACAAGGTGTTGTTAGATCCTCTCAAGGAGAAATAAGGGCCCAAGGTATCATTTCTTGATGAATCAAAGAATTTTAACAGAATTAAATTCTGTTAAAAACATCTGTAAAAACATCTTGTATCTAGGAGGTAAAACAGACAATGAAGGATTCTTGGAACAACATCCATCAGCAACTGCTAAATTTGTTGTAAACTGTTCTAAATGCAAAATTTGGTACCTCAACTACTTTTCCCACATCCCCTTTTTTGTGTTCAAATATAGCTATTTTATAACCAACATCATAAAAAACCCCACTGATTTGAGTGTCAAGGAGATAAGCAAGCTGTTTGGGGGAAAAAAACAAAACAAAACAAAAAAATCAGTTTTAAAGTCACTTTAAGAATTTTGTCAATTTAATTTGTGATCATTTATTGAAAACTATTAAAAAAAATACCTTAAACTTTAATAATGGTAATTTTCGCCATATCTTAGTACTTCATTTAAATCACTGACAAATTAATAACTAAATTATTTAATTAATTAATAAAAAACTGTCTTTACATTCCGTTATACATTAAAAGGTTCCACATAACACTTTAAGCCTGACTATCACTAATTGTGGAGCTGCAACTTTTCAAAATAGGCCTTTCAACCTAAATGTCAATTTCCGAATAGGAAATTTAAGATTTTAGCATTTTATAACCCCAAAATTATCCATCTCAGAAAGCTGAAACTTTACAAAGTGTCTATTCTTATATAAGCAAAGCTACAAAAAAGTTTGAAAGAAATCAGAGGCGGTCATGCAACAAACTTTTCTCTGATTTGTGATGGAATGACTCTTGCTTATTGGTTGCAATTTTGCAAACAGCACCACAGGGGTCACAACTGACCTGGATGGTTGCCATCCAGGTCCCAAGGCGGTTCTGTGGGGTCGTGGATGTGGCGAAGTGCAGCACCAGACTTGACCACTGGGGTAGATTGGGGGTGTGAACTGATACAAGGTCATGTTGCTTCTCACACCATTAATATTCATTTACCAGTACACAGTCAACAACTTCAAAACTGTCACTTTTTAACCCACTTGCATTATCTTGAAGTTTAATCAAAAGCAACTTGACTTCTTGTTGCCTTCAGATAGTCTGATGAAGCCAAAAACCCCAAAGAATTTTCCCGACTTTAAATTTTGTTTCGTGGGGGTGCAGCTGGTACCCTACAAACTTTGTTACTTTGAAACACAGTGTTACACAACTGTACACAGTACCAGCTGCTGTAACGTGTTTTTTTTGTTTTTTTTTTTGTTTTTGATCTTTTTATTGTTTTTGCACTGATTTCTATTTATTTTTCATTTTTATTCTTCTTCATCTTCTTTTTCACTAACAGTCAAACGGGCAGCAGACAGCAGGCCGAGTTAATGTGAATTTTGCAAGGTTGCTACAGCACAGTATCAACTGCCCTTATGCAAAAAATGTCTGGTGAAAGACGCTAGGTGGCGCTATAAATAATAAAAACGTTTTGACAAAAACAACTTCTAACAACTTCTGATCTGTCAGTCATATATAGAGAAACTTTATACTGTTTCAATCGGTCAAGTGAGCTCTTTCCCAGGCTGCAGGTCATAACCATTTACGTTTTGCAGTATTGAGAAATGGGCAAGTCTACGGTAACGGGATTACAATCTGAGCTAATCTGTCATGGTTAGATGCCATATGTCCAGATTTTGCTGCTGTTGTAATTCTGTCACCATAGAATTGCCCAAATATGGTAAGTTGGCTGGCATGAACTGATGCAGAACTGATGCAGAAAGGTCAGAATGGTGTTAAAACATTCTCTCTTTTTTTCTTTTTTTTCTTTTTTTTTTTTAGCGGTGGTGGTTTTTGGGGTGGTGGTGGTTCATGCAGCCGAAAAATAAATTTCTATCTGAATTTTCATGTCTTTGAGTTTGACCATGTAGTACTCATTTTATTTTATGATGGGTTTTCTCATTAAAGGGATCACCAAATGCCATGAAATTTGGCAGGTGTATGCATGGCCTCTGTTAGATTTGCAGTGCCAAATTTGGTGGAATTGCATTGCTAGATGGCGCTGGACAGTCTCTCCATATTTCCACTGAATTTCAAAGCTCTAAAATGCTCCAAATTTCATGTCCATTTTCCCTGAGAGTCTTACAAGATGCTGTTTTATAGTTAGACTGAAGACAATGGTAAATCATCTTAAAAATTATTTCATATTTTCAAATTAATTTTAGAACAGGTGAAACGGCTCAAAATGCTGCCAAATTTGCCAGCATTTTGAGATTCATGTGATGAGGAGTGAGGAGGTCTTTGAGGTATGTGGGGGCATTGCCATGGATGCATTGGTGAGTGATGAAAGCAATCTTAAAATGGATTATGTAGGTGGTGGGGAGCCTGTGACGGTTATGGAGAATAGGTGTAATGTGTTCCTGTTTACATACTCTCATCAGAATTCTGTTTTGAATGTACCTTTGAAGTTTTTTGTTTTTTCCAGAGATCCCAAAGACCTGCCAGGATGTGAGATTTTGTCATGTTCTTTGTTTTAATTTTGGGGGGCTATTTTGTTACTTTTTCCTGTTCATTTGTTTTATTGTATGTGGGTTTTATAACCTTGTAACCTTGGGTTTTATTTCCTGTTGGGTCTGTCTGACGCTATCTCTCTTGTCTGTCTCCTGGTTTTTGGTGGTGGGCGTTTCACACTCTCTGGCCACACCCTCGTTCTGGTGCTTTCCACGCACACCTGTTCCTAATTTGCAGCTCATCACCTGGGTGTATTGAAAATGCAAAGCTCCCCCATAGCACCTGCAGAAAAAAATCTCTGAAGCCGCCACTGGTCCTCTCTCTCATTAGCTGTGTTTCCGTCCAATCTAGTATCGCAACTTAAGCAAATTTTCATTAATATGGCTAAAAGAAGAGTGCATTTGTGTGCATTCCCATCCACTTGTTATGCACTTTTGTTTCACAATTCTTTGGAATTGAGTGGTGTTTGTAGCTCACAAAGTAAAGCTGCACCACATTGCAAAATTAACTCCGCTGGAGTTACAGAGTGCCAGCACATTCAAGAAGCTGTGCAACACAGTTCTTTTTCAAGGCTTTTAGCTCTCTAGCCCCAGTCAAAAGCCTAACAAAAGACCCTGGAATGGCCTGGAACTTTCTTTTCCTGGCCTTGAAAAAAATGTTCATCTTTGTAACAAATATTAAAGCAAAAATCTGTACAGCCTAAGTGCTCCCATGCAAACAAAACAAAACAAACAAAAGAAAACTATTATTTGTTATTAGGGCTGTCTAATAAAAGTTTTTTTTTTTCCCCGTCTACATATATAGTAATGGTAAATGCCACACTGGCAGAACCATTTATGAACATTAATACACATATATACAATTTATTCTTGCAAGACAGAAGGTATGTAGTGTGTGAGTGAACGTGGTGTGTGTGTAACCCCTATCCGCCCTTCCCGATCAGCCTACAACATCCTACTCAAAGCCAACCGACAACTTCTATCAGGAAGGGCCGACCACCAAAACAACACAAAGACAGACAAGAACGAGAGACAAGTGGTGACGGCAATAACTGTGAAGTGAGACACAGAGGAGACGCGGCCCCAACAATCCAACATACCAGGACAAACAACCACGCATGAACAAGCAGTGACAGCAACAGTCTGTTGTCTAATTAGTGAGCAGCCATACCCTAATCTAGGACACCAGAGTCTTGATCTCCTTTAGAACACCCAAAACTGAATTGTGGTGATGCCCACAAACACACAACCAACCACACACAGCGACCCAGATCACAGCTAAATATCCGGTCACTACTGTGGCTGGTGTGTTGGGTCAAGACAAAAGTACAGAATCTTACCATATGACATGGACCACTCCGCCACATCAGAAGCCAACCGCAAGCAATGACGGAAATGGGTCCCGGACACAGGGTCCCAGGAGAAACCAGTAGAAAAAGGGCAGCGGAAGGGCACAGGGGCCAGTAAGGGCAGCCACCAGAGCCACCGGGGCAGCACAACAAACCAACAGGGGAGCAGCCTGGTGGCACCGAACCCCCCCCACTGAGGCACAGGAGGCAAGCCCATACCCAAGGGAAACAGGCAGGGCACTGGCATGGGCTGACCAAAAGGGGGGAGCCCCAGAACCACACCACCCAGCCACGCCCCCCAATGGGTGGAGTGAACGGCAGCAGGGATGGGGAGCAAAGGAGCCACTGCAACCGAACCCAAAACGCGGCCAGGTACCACCGAGCCATACAAGGGCAGGGCCCGGCCCCGAGACAAGAGGCAAGACCAAATCCCCCAGGCCACACGAGACCCCCCAACACCCAAGACTCCCCCAGCGCAGCCAGCAGGACCCCTCCAAAATCCCCCCAGCCCCAAATCTACCCCCCCCACCCTGGACCCCCAGCCCAAACACTAAAGCCCAAGATCGGAGACTGCCCAAGCGAGAACAGGGTAACACCCCACCCCATGGAGACCACGGCCCCCAACCCCCCAGTAACCATCCACCCCTCAGTGCCATCACCCGTGGCCCGTTGTGTGGGTGGGTGGTGGTGGTGGGATCCTGGGCCCCACAAGCCCCAGAGTATGGTCCTGAGACCATGGCAGAACTGGCGAGGCAGACTCAACCAACAACCCCACATGCCACACTTACCCAACCTGCCAACCCCACCATAGTTGTTATAATCTCCCTTGCTGTGTGCGACCCCCTAAGTAAGCAAAGATAAAATGTTTCATTAAAAGCAAGGCAGGAGACGGCAGGTCGTGGGAGGCTGCTGATGTGCCCAGTGGAGATGCCAGGGAAACCACGAAACGGGGGGAGCAGTCCAGGAGGAGCACCAGAAGCTCAGAGGAAGAAAAAACCAACAGGGGGGACTGGGGGCCAGGGAGCCAGAGAGCCAGAGACGGACAAGCCACCCCGCCCGGTGGTCCCCAAACCATGGGGAGAAGAACAGCCCCCTGCCCAGGTACCAAGACCCCAGCCCATCAATAGCAGAGTGGACAGACCCAACATGAAAAGGAATGATGGCCGCCCAGTTACCCCCCTCCCCTATCACCACCACCCCAATCCTCCAATAGCACCAGGGCCCCCACAGGCAGGTTGGCCAGCTGGCCAGCTCCTCCCCAGGCACAGAGGCACACTCACGCCCCGCAAGGGAGGGGCCGAAAGGGTGCATGGGCCAGCACCGACCCAACCCCCCTGGAAGCCCGCAGAGCCACCAGGCAGCACCGGAAAGCAACCTCCCCCCAGACTCCCGAAGCCCCATCCCCAACCCCAAATCCCCAAGCAAGCCCAGGACTCCACACCCGGACGCTAAATCATCTCCGCATGCATGAGCCGCACAGCCCCGCCAAGCCGCCATACCCGAGGGGCCACCCACTCTAGAAGACACAATCTCTCTCCTCCACCAATTCCATCATTTTCAAGAGAAAAAAAAACACACTATCATTCTCTGACAGCAAGAGTACCGCAAAGAGCTGCAACCTGGATCTGCAGCACAAAAAAGAAAAGCCAGTAGGTCAACAATAACAGGAACAAGTCATAATCCAATATTAATACAGTACAGGTGCAAGAGTGGCATTCCCTAACAGGCAAAAAAATAAAAAAAAAGACCTCCAAATTTCAATTCAAATTTATTGAATTGATAAATAAGGACCATATTTCATTAAATTGTGGTAATTGGTTTTCTTAATAAAGCGGATATTTTTTTCATTGATATATATTTGAAAAGGAGGTTTGACCAGTGGTTAATATTGATTGATTGTTTATTTTTCCACTTCAGCAAAATTGTTTTTTGGCAATAGTCAGTGCTAAAAGTATAGTTTTAGATTTAGTTCACAGTTCAATAATTGTAGTGTCTCCAAGTAAACAGAAATTGGGAGATAAGGGAATTCTATATCCTGAAATGGAGGACAATTTTTCAGTGACTTGACCAAAAACACTGGACAGGTGAGCAGAGCCAAAGAGCACGAAAATAGGTGTCAGTGGTGTTTAGCTCACATTGTGAGCATCAGCAGAGCTCATTTCAGCAGAAGCCCATTTTATACATCTTATATTGTGTGATGTGTGTTTTATGAATAATTTTGTATTGGATGAGTTGTAAGTTGGTATTTTTTGTCATTGAAAATGTGTTTTTACAAATCTGTGTCCAGTGGTCAGGGTCAGAGGTGAGGAGGAAGAAAAAAAAAAAAAAAAGACAAGAAGCTGTACCCATGCCAGGAAGTGTTCAACATTTGACATTTCCTGTTGCACTTTTGACTCAGAATTTGGCACTTCCTGTTTCAGTGTGAACTTGCCATTGTATTCCCACGAGATTCCATGAGATCTCATCTGTCAGTCCAGGAAGTGTCTGACATTTGTCATTTCCTCTTTCACTGTGGACTCAAAATGTGACACTTCCTGGATTCCTTCTCACTGCTGCGTGTCGCTTCGCTCGTAATAATACAGTTATTAACACATAATAAATAATACATTAGTTATTAATACATAATTTAATTCTACTCTACATTTCACCCACCACCAGATACCATCAGCACAGGTCCTACAAAATAAAGAGCATAAGAAATTACTGGAATGAAAAGTGTCAGGCCTTTTGTTACCCAAATCTTCTATTGCATTCTAAAATATTCTATTATCAACAACCTGAAATAGACTCTTTAACAAGCCTTTCACAGAGAAAAAGCCACCTGAAATTGAGAAAAAAAAATGACAGATTAAGGTATGTCAGCCAGTCTTAAGTGTAAAATATCTGCCTAATTTACGTAATTTATGTAAATGTACTCAGTGATATTCTACACCATCAAAATATTGCTGCATATAACAATAATGGATGTGAACATGTCAGGCAATTTTTGTTACATATCTGCCCCACCATCACGTCTGTTGAAACACTTTTGTGCTTTGACTGAGTGGACGACCAGCAGCCGGCTGTTAGAAAGGACACCAGAGGGACAGCGTGGGACATGTCTCCCTCTAGTGTTGGTACATGTGGAGAACACGGCACCGCTGGACCGTCAGTTACCTCCCCACTCACAGAACCCCCCTCAAACATGTAACTCTGTGCCACAGCGCCGGAGGTCATCTGAAATGAAGCGGACCTTACCTGGTGTAACCCTGCCAGATACTTGGCCCACTGCAGTGAATTCCCCCTGGTGGCTGAGTGAGTGAGGGGACATTTTCCAAGCAGAGCAGAGTGTCCTCTACCAAGAGGAACAGATTCTTTTTCCAGTCCTCTTTTTCTTTGTCATTAAGGTTACACTCACAATGACACGTCAGTTTTCTGATGTGGTTTTAACTTGGGCTGGGTATCGATTAAAATTTCTAGAATTGATTCAATTCTTAAGATTCAGAATCGATTAATTTCGATTTAATTCAATCCAGTATTGATTTGGGTTCAGTGTTATTAAAAAGTTTTTTGAGCGGTTAACTGATTTTCTAGTTATGCAACATATTAATACTAGTATTATTTTGACATTTGACAGCAAACTAATGAAGTACTGGTAGTTAATGATGGCTAAAAGACTGATGGCATGGACCAATCCCCCTCCTAGAATGACAGACTAGTATTTTTATTTCAAAAACATGCTGTTGAGCAGAATGAATGAATGCATCCAGGGCAGCTAAAAGGGGGCGCCAGAGGTCTCTACACCTGGTTCATTGCTCCTGACTCATGTACAATTCCATGTTTTGGCCTGATGCCTTGTTTCTTTTGGCTTTAAAGTAACGCTGTAATGAAGATAAAAAACAAACAAACAACTATGGCTTTACTTCACAAAATCTAGCCCTCAAAATGCAGCCAATAGTGTTTCAGAGGGTTAGAAATTTAAACATTTTCCAGGTACAATGGTCCTGATCTCCCCTACAAATATAACAGGAGCACGAGACACTGCAGCAGAACGTTTCCCACAGAGTGCTGGTGGAAAGACTGAAAAGTAAGTCCACACCAAAGAACATTCACGCCCTGTCTCACAGTAAAGGCATGTTATGAGGAAGTAGTTCTCCCGTTCAACAGTGGACGATTAGAAAATCGGCCACTGTTCTTGCCCGGAACAGACAAGAGTCCCGATAGTCAGGACTGACTAACACCTCCGTGTTGGAAGTCTCACAGGACATGTTGTGACATGCCCAGCTGTTACACAATTTCTCGGATACTCACTCGACTGAAAAGCCACCCAAAGTCGTCTGAATCTTCCGAATGGTTTCCAACACGGAGGTGTTTGTTGTGCGCCATGAGTGGCTCCCTCCGCACGTCTTTCATTACAAAATCTCCTGTAACAGTGGAATGTGCCGCAAAAGTGGTGATGTCCACATTTTCTGCGATTTCTCTGGTAGTCACACGACGTCCCGGATCAACACAGCATTCAGTTTGGAAATGATCTGGTCGTTTCAGCCTGTCGATGGCTGCGCGGAGCGGCCTCTGCCGGTGTGGGCCGTCTTTAATCCAGTTATAATGGTCCTTAATCTGTGTGATGCCGATAGAATCTTCACCGAAAGCCATCTGAATTTTCCGAATGGTTTCCACATGGCTGTCTGTCACAGTTTCTGAAAAAAAATTTCATGGAGCAAAGCGGCAGTCGCTCAGCCATTTCCCTGACAATGAAAATCCGACGAGGGGGGTGGACCAGTGCTCACTCAAAGCCTGCCCACAGGCGAATGACGCAACCGACAGGCGTGAAAAAACTCACGCATGTGCACGAAGGTTCAAGCTTGGATGATGCAAGCGCACATGATTCAAATCCATATATTTTTTGAAAAAAATAAAAAGCAAAGCCATCTTTTTTGTTAGCAGATTAGCATTTCAGCTAACTTCAAAAACCATCAGCAGATCGATTAGCTTCCGCTAAATTTAGTTCCATTAAGTTTTTTTTTGCTGGTATTCCGTTAAGTGTGACGAAATGCAGCTGTTTGTAGTTGTTGGTCATCTGCATCAGCTGAGCTTCTTTCAAGCTAAGACCTCACAGGCAGAGTTCTCGGATGTGCAACCGAGTCAAGAGGTCAGAAAAATCACCAGAGCTGTCGTTTTATAGATTACCAGCCGATGACAAACACAGAGGTGTGGACTCGAGTCATTAATTTGATGACTTTAGACTCGACTTGACAAAATCTAAAAAGACTTGCAACTCGACTTGGACTTTAGCATCAGTGATTAGTGACTTCACTTGGACTTGACCCTTTTGACTTGAAAAGACTTTCCCCAAACCCAAAGATTATAAAAATCTCTCTTGTGTGTACGAGAGCAGTAAAAATATTATCAATACAGTGTACACTGAAAATTGATTTTTTTTTTTTTTTACTGTAATGTTAAAATATACACAGTATACAGCAGTACAATTAATATTAACACAAAAAATATTAATGCAGTGTTAAGATTGATATGAGTAAAGTAATTTGGTGTGGCTATGAGGTATTTTCTGACATCTGTTTAATATGCTTACCTATTACAGATTTGAAGAATACCAGATGAACAAAAGCTTCATAAATGAGCCACAACAGCCTTCAATCTCTCAATTCTTGGACAATCATGTAGGGCATTACAGCATGACTCATCCACAGCAGAAAGCCATCACCAATGCATTACTAGCTGACTTGATTATTGATTGTAACTTTCCCTGTCTATTGTGGAAAACAAGAGCTTTCGTCATTTTCTGACAGTACTTGACAGTAAGTACAGCCCAGTGTGTCGCAGAACATTGACTTTGAAAATGGAGAGCCTCGCTCAGGAGAGACGTTCAAAATTAAAAACTCAATTGAGCAACACTGACCATGTTTCAGTGACTGTGGACATTTGGTCAGACCGAAAGATGAGGGGATTCCTTAGTGTCACTGTCCACTGGATAGAGAAAGGGGCGGAGAGGATACAGCTAAAGACTAACCTCTTGGCCTGCAATCGCTTCAAAGGCTCACACACTGAACGAATCTGTGACCAATTTGAGTCAATATGTGATGAATACAACATCAAAGATAAATTGGACTACATTATTAGTGACAATGCTGCTAATATGCGAAAGGCATTCACTGTGTGCTTTCCCAGTGAACAAGAGGATGATAATGATAGAGATCATCTTGATGACCCTGACCTCTGGTGTGACTTAGCCCTGGAAGATCAGCAAACAGTGGCTATGGCAAAGAAACAGCGCCTGCAGTGTTTTGCTCATACTCTTCAGCTGGTGGTGGGAGATGGTTTGAAAGAAACAAAAGTGGTATGTCCTCCTCTTTCCAAGTTATCAAAACTTAGCCCACTGCTACACACAAGCACAACATTCAAAGATGTGTTTGATGGTGAATTTGGGGAAGAGAGAGGCATCCCTGCTGCAGTCAACACAAGATGGAACTCGACACTGAGGCAAGTAAAGGCAGTTCTCCAGTGTGAACATCTAAAGCTCTGTGCTGTTCTAGAAAAGGCTGGACATAAGGAGTTGTCATTCACACCACGAGAGTGGAATCTGTTGAAGGAGTTGGTGGACATCTTGAAGCTGTTTGGAGAAGCAACTGATTTGACACGGGGAGAAGGTTGTCACACTCAGTGCAGTTGTTCCATCCGTTTTGTCCCTCAATCACCACCTTGAGAAGCTGACGCCCCAAGTTCGATTCCTGAGTGGCCTGGCCAGAAGCCTCCAGGCATCCCTGAACAAAAGATTTCTTGGGATCTTCATTAATGTGAAAATGGCCAGGACTCAAGATGGCATCACTGCCCCCTTTTCAGACCCAGTCTACCTCAAAGCAGCCGCCCTGGATCCAGCCTTTTCTCTGCTGTGGGTGGAGCCCCAAGTGCTGGTCAATCGTGACATCAAGGCAGAGGTGGTACAACGAGTTAAAGGTAAATATTATTGACTTTAATGAAACTGTTCCTCATAGTCTGATCTGACAGCAACAATAATTACATTTTTCCATCTAAGACTGTATCACAAACACCATTTGTAATAAAGACTCTTTTGTTTCTGCTGTTGGTACACGTTTTTCCAGATTTGATCCTGCAAGATGCTGGAGAGACTGAACAACCTGTGCCTCTGGTTGATGAAAAGCAAGAGGAGCTTGGAGAAGGGCTGTTTGCTGCATACCATAAGAGGCAGAAGAAGGATTTTGAGACCACTCCAGCACTACAGCTAAGTCACTACTCTGATATAGCCGAAGGACAGAATGCCCTTTTATTCTGGGCACTGAACATGAAGACTCTTCCTTCATTTTTCTGAGTAGCCATGAGAGTCTTGGCAGTGCCTCCCTCTAGTGCTCCAGTGGAGCAGGTTTTCAGCCATGGTGGCATCATACTGCGTCCCCATCGTGCACAAATGACAGACTTTTGGCCAATTTGATCTTTTGCAAATGCAATGACAATGCAGCACATAACATAGAAAAGCACAACCCCATTCATTGTCATGTTCATGTATATGCGCCCCCCCCCCTTTTTTTTTTTTTAGGTTCAAGGCTAGATTTAAGTTTAAAAGTGAAGATTTATTTACAAAAAAGTCAGGACACTTGATTATTTTTTTTTTTCAAAAGTAATGACAGTTCCAGAACGTCAGTCCAGTTTTTCAGAAGTGATAATTCACATAATTTTGGGGGGAGCGAGTTAATTTTGTGATGACTTGTTTGCAAATGTTATGGTTAGATTTACATTTAGAAAGGAGTTAAAAGGACCTGTTTACAGAAGTTAAAGGTGAAAACAGTTTTGCAAAATGATACAAAATCAATACAACACTGCTGAGCTACTAGTTATAGTGCAATAAGATGTGGAAACACAATGTCAGCACTTTCTATGGAAATTACATTTGTATTTATTTGTGTTAAATGTGTTTTAACAATGTTGTAAAAAAAAAAGGTTTGTATGAATAAATGAATACACATCTCAACAGCATGCATGATGTGTAAATATTTCCCTTTATTAGAAGGACTCGAACTTGTAGGACTTGGGACTCTACTTGAGACTTGTCACTCTTGACTTGGGACTTGCCTGTCTTGACTCAGGACTTGAGGGCAAAGACTTGAGACTTACTTGTGACTTGCAAAAAAATGACTTGGTCACACCTCTGGACAAACAGAAACACAAGTGGGTGCAACTGATCAGGTAGGCCCGCTACCCTGGCCTTTTTTGATTGCTGACACTGTAGCAGCTATACCGACCATTTATGAAATGAATCTCGTCAATTTACATAAGTGTTTTTTTGGGACCCAGAAACAGATGTATCACATGATGCGTTACGTCAGGTAACAGTTAGTAAAGCCGAACAGTCAAAAATGTTTGTAATCCCTACAATCATACATGTTGGTTCCTGTCTGCTACGTGTTTTGCAGCACTCGGGCAGCTGAGCTCAACTCTACCCCCGCAGAAGAAGCCTGACTGCCAGGCAGCTACACCAAAAAAAAAAAAAAAAAAAAACCCCACCATAAATAACATACAGTGCCCCAGACATGTGGTAGAAGCCATGAAAAGCAAAGCACCTTTGACTTATGGTTTTGAATTATAAACCAAATTAATCCAGATAAGTTTATCTACATTAATACCAACTGTCATTTTTACAAAGTGAAAATATAACATGTCTTTTAATTTTAAAATAATGTGCTAATTCTGAAGGATGGGTCAAGATGCATAGAACACTGCAGTCTACTGGATGGCAGCGTGACTAGCGTCTGCCCAAATATCCCAGTCGCTACTTGCGCTAAAAATCACACTTGCTCAGTTTTGCAAATGCTTTTTTTTTTTTAACAGATGAAAAAAAAAAGATATTTATAAATACGCATCTTTGTACAAACCAACACATACGCTACAGTAACTTGTGTATTTTTTTTTTTAACAAATAAATAATCCAGCCAACCAGTGATGAGCAGCAGTGGCAGTTCTACACTGAATTACTCCCCAGGCTAGACCTCCTCTGAGCACCCCGTCCCCCTAAATATGCCCTCACATGCTAAACGTCTGTCATTAGACGCTCTATTAATCATTTAGGGAGGAATGATTAGCTCTTTTATTAAGGTGCATATTTGTCTCAACATTTAGCTCAATATTTGTAAAACCACCTAAAAACAGTTATGCATTTTTAAAGGAGTCTCACCATTTTCTTATTTATATCTGTTGTCAACCGTCAGTCATATTGACTGGTGTGGCACCACAAGGATCATCTTGGTTGACTGTGGATCAATCTTAGATTTACATCCTCTGTGACATTGCTGACATATGAAAACAGACACCTGTTGTAGATGCCAGTGATTCTGCAGTGCTGACTTTCCTTCTTGCCCTGGTTTCATCAGTTTCTGATGACAGTCCGTCCATTTCTGAGTCCTTGTGATATTTTTTCCTGAATTTTTTTTTTTGTGGTTTGTAAGTGACCATTATTTGATTTCACAGCAGTCATATCACCACTGGTTCTGTTCTGTGCAGCTCAGCAAGCAGGAGCACCTACAGCTGCAGGGAGGGAGCACCAATTTGTTAATTCCCCACACAGCGATATGATCACCGCTTTGCAGCACAGATTTTTTTTTCTCAAGTTGTTATGCCGTCCCCTGAAGAAAAAAAAAAAAAAAGCGCCCATCACGTTCAAGCAGCAGACGTCTCTCCACGCATAGCGGTACGTCAATATCTAACGAAGGAAGAGCACATTCAGCACAAGTACTCCCACTTCTGGCACTAACATTTTGATGCTAAAGCTTCTAGACCTTCAGTTATGGACCAGTGTAGCTTTACACATTTCTGCAGTGGGGCAACTTTTAATAAATGAACTTCAAATTTGTGCAAACACTGAATGAAATCAAAGGAGGAACCTCCATCCCAAGGTTTGTTTCTTTTGAAATCCATCTCTTCAAACATATTTGTGATACCATACTTCAGAACAAGTAGTTCAACTCAAAAACTGGTGGCAACTTTTAAAAACACTCCCACCACCTCTGTGTATGAAGAGGTAGTGGGAGTTAAGAACTTCCAAAAACACTAGCATTGCTAAAGGAGAAACCTTTAATTTTTTTTTAAAACACCATTAAAATAAATACTATACAGAATACACTATAGAAACCATACACTGTCTACAAAAAGTGAAAACCACAAGTTTTTAATATATATTTTTAAAAAGAGCACTGATCTGTAATACCAGAATTTTTTTTGTTCTCCAGACCAACACATCCCACCATCTGAATCATTTCCATACAAGTGGAACAGAACTTACAACTCCAGTTCATCTGTGATGCCACTTTTTGGGGGGGAGGGGGTGATAAGTAATGACACCATCTCAATAACTAAAAAAAAAAATAAAAAATAAAAATCTGTAATTGTATCTGATCAGTGATTATTCAAACCATGTACTGAGTGGAGAAAGTGTAATGGTTTTTCTAATTCCCAATTCCTGAGGGCAACAGTAAGTTTTCAAACAATACAACCAACAGTGTCAGGGTGTATGTGAAATATCCAAAAACAGAAGATCAAACTGGTGCACAACTCTATTACAGATTTTACTGTACAGTTTTTATTGAATATGCCCCCACACCACCCCGTTTGTGACATGGTCATAGATTTCACTTCTAGATGTAATAAAAGTACATTTTGTGGCTTTATAACCACTGTTCTGGTTAAATCCTGTGCCCATTACACAAGTTTTCACTCTGCAATAACCAGAACCAATCACAGCCACCTTGCATACAGAACATTCTTTAAACAGTTAGACATCAAGTTAGCAACGTTCAACAAAGCAAATAATGTGGGGGGGACAAAAAAAAAATTTTTTTTTTTAATACTTATTAAAAGTGTTGACAAAGTTTTGCACTCCTGCAGACATGTAACTCACTTCAGGCACATTTTCCCCTTTTGTAAGATAAAAATATAACAATGCTAAATCAGGCTTGAGGAGTGAAAATGCAAAGTTTTTATCCCTTCTAGTTTCTCTGAGTATTTGTCACTTAAACCAGCATTAACAAAACTGACATATTAAGTTATCCACAACACATAAGGTTGGAGTTAATTTTGTCAACGGTAAACACGGGCTGAGCCTGTTCTTTTTGGCTCAACTGGCCCACAAAGATCATTTTTGCCAAGACTGTAAATGGTATGCAACACACACACACACACACACACACACACACACACACACACACACACACACACACACACACACACACACACACACACACACACACACACACACACACACACACACACACACACACACACCTAGAAGGGACAAAAAGGTGCAAAGGGGAAAATGTTAAGGTCTTTAGTTAAGGTAAGCAGAAGTCGACACCAAATCATCCTAATCAGAGCGCACTCTTCCTTCTCCGAGTGCAGTTGGCAATCAAAGGTGGAATTTAAAATCATGCCCATAGCCATTTGGACAGCAACAATATTCTAACAAATCATTCACAGTATATTGGACTTCAAAGCAAGTTATGAATTTCAAGTGTTTCAAATTTAATTTCAGAGCATTCAAAAAGTTGGGCAAACTTAGGAATAATTTAGATGTGGCTCCTCGTGTCCAGATGTGATCATTAAGACCACAAACTGACATGTACAACACCATCACAAATACTATACCATCAATGAAGTCTAGAACCTATAGAGAGACAGGAAGTGATCTGTTCATCTGCCCAACTGTCACACTAATGGGGGGTTAGAGAAACTGTAACAAAATGGTTTTTCCCAATTGGGGGGGCAAGCATTCTGATAAGCCCAAATTTAATAGTAAGTTTTCTGGTAAGAAAGTGATCGTTTAGCTACACTGTTTGCTTTGGTTTTTAGGGTAATAATGGCTTAATTTACTGGCAAATGAAGCTCTTTAGACATTACACTGACAGTTTATAGCCAACAACTTAAAGTACTCAAAATACATGGCCACACAACAATAACCAATTCAACTTCATTTTGGTCCCAATAGCAGTGGACCGCTGGCAGATTGGTAAAATTCCGACATATTTAAACCAATTTTAATGCAAACTAACTTAAGTATGCACTTTTAGCTCATATTTGCTTTCAATACCAATATATCATGGAAACTGCTTTAAATAACCTAAGTCCAAGTATTTATGGTCAAGCAGTACCACTTCCTGAAGAAGTGACATTGTTGGGAATCAAATCACATTGTAAAATAGGTTTGACCTTTAACGTGAGAGGGGTGGTGGGGCATGCATCATTTTATTTATTTATTTTTAGATAAGATCCGCCACATTCATGGGCATCTCCTCAACAGTGGTGTTGTAGAATGTCTCAATATCCCTCAGGGTTCGCTTGTCATCTTCAGTCACCATGTTGATGGCCACTCCTTTCCTGCCAAATCGACCTCCTCGACCAATTCTGTTAAGAAGGAAATAAGATGCAGTGCACTCATGCATTTGCTGAATTCACACCTGGTACTTCAATGTTATTAAGGGACGGCATGAAAAAAAAAAAAAACAGGCTTCTCATTTAATAGTTGTGCAAGTCCAGATGGCTTCACTCACAATCCTCTTTTGCACTCAGTTAATATGAGAACAGTTGACACATATTCAATGACTTGGAAATGTTCATGTATCGATGCCCTGACTTGTCTGAAGAAGACTGAATGTAAAAGTAATTGTTTACATCTGTTATACTATCAAAGGATGCCCTTATGCAACCCATCATCCTGGTTTTCATATTTTTATTATATGAAGTTGTAGAGATGTGCTTTCAGGTTGAGGATAATTTTAGAAATTTTAAAATGGAGAAGCAATTACTTTGTTTGAAATGGGATAATCAAATTAAAATGTATAAAAGCCCAAGAGGGTGAATACTTCAGCAGCATGGCACCTTAGTGATGGCACTGATGCCTCACAGCAAGGTCGTGGGATTGCTTCCTGCCCTTTCCGTGTAGAGTTCGCATGATCTCCCTGCGTTTCCTCCCACAATCAAAAACAATTATTTAGGGTCTGCTCCTTTCTCTGCCCCTGACCAAAGCAGAGTCTCTACATCTGGAGCTGGTCCCCGGGTGCTGTACTGTGGCTGCCCACTGCAGTTAAGATGGGTTAAATGCTGAGGACAAATTGTGTCATATGTACAATATGAAAGGCACTTTACTTCTGCAAAACACAGACTGTATAAGTGCCACGTTATTGTTGGCATTTGAATATCTCACACAAGCTTTCACTAAGAAAAACTTGTTTTTGTGGGAGCTGCTTGTGGAAGCAAACATATGTAGTTTGAATTTATTGAGTGCCTCAGATCAGTGCAAGTCCCACTCTGACATCACAAGATTGCCATGTTTCAGCTGTTTGTTGCCTCACAAGGCCAAGCAACACAACACTGGTAATTTTTTGGCATGTATTTAGTCCACAATTAAAATCAATTCACCATCCTACAAAACAAAACTCATACCATCACAAAACAATGAACAATGTGAAACAGTGGGGGGTGGGGCAGGAGGGGGGGTTGATGACTGCCAAGTATATCCCCCATTGGTTGGCCAACAAGGTTTTGCAGACATTTTACCTGTGGATGTAGTTCTCCCTGTTCGTGGGCAAATCATAGTTTATGACTAGGGAAACTTGTTGCACATCAATGCCTCTGGCCTGAAAAGAGATAAACAATTTCAATCACAGTGCACCTGGGAGTTAAGATGACAGTCAGTTGATAGATCTCAAGTCCAGTGAATATGTCAACTGAGAAAGGATGTGCTGGAATCAACAATGCTAATCAAAGAAAATTTGACATTCCTGATATGGTGAACTCTGAGCATCAGGACAATCTGGTGCATAAGTAGACACACAAACCAGAAATCTATCAAAACTGCTCAAAAACACTAACCTTCTCAGTCACCTGTAACCAGAGTGATTCTGAGTTCTGTCCTGTGCATTGCCAACATTTCCTGTATATTCGTTTTATGAACTGGTCTAACCTTACACAAGTAAGGTTAGACCTTACTTGTGTGAAGTCTCTTGAGCAACTTTTTTGTGATTTGGTGCTATATAAATGAAATAAACAAATTAAATTCTAAAAGTGTTTTTGACTTCAAAACGCACTGTCTTATGAGTTGTCATCTTATCCCACAGCCATCTTTGACAATCTCCTGATACAAAGCAAGTCTCCAGACAGGCCTGGTGAAATTACTAGTTAACACGGTTTTAAAAAGGAATAGTTTGGACCATGTATCATCCTTACTTATCACGTTAAGGGGTAACATATGTCACATGTCATAGAATCCAACAGACAGACCTTGTTTGACCTTTACTTTGGAGACCAAGCATTCACCACTGTCAACACTATTCCATTTATTAATCCTATTAGCTCAACCAATAATTTGCCAAAATTGGAGTAACTTAACTTTTGACCCCTGTACAAAATGACACTGACCTTTGTCACCATTCTTGCTGTTTTTATCCCGTAACTCCACAGAATTCAGTCACATAGTCCAAACCTTGCAGATTCAACCTTGCAGATGAATTCACAGAGTCTTGCCTTTGTCCACGTCCTGCTCCAAACGTTCACTTAAACCTATTTTTTACACCACTATCAAGATCTTTATCACTGTCGTCATCCTCTCTCTCGATGTTAATGATGTCGCTCAACAGCCCAAACTTGTAGAAAATCGAAAAGTCCGCGTCCGGTTACTTTCATTGAGTTTTGATATTACAGAGATTCTGTTTGGCTGAAAGTTCACTGTTGTAGAAAAACCTGATATGGAAAAACCTGATATAACCAATGACGCCGCGTGTTTTAGCAAAGCTATTCTGGTTCCCCTGGATGAGGACAGGTTCAACAAGCACGGTTGTCCCCGCTGCACCCCTCCCCTCAGTTTGTCTCAACGGATTTATGTAGATCTCAGAAATGGCCCAGAAATCCATAAAAAGTCAAAAATCTGCAGATCTATGGAAAATTCTCAACCCTGCTGGGACAAATACTCAATTCTCCTCAGCACTGCCAATATCATGTGTTGCACAGACCGATGTTGAATTCAGAAATGTAACAATTTGCTTTATTATGATTCTAATTTCATTGTCACATATGATGCAATGGTTACAGTTATTAATATTCTGTCAGTTTTCTTTCCCCCATTTGTGTTCACTTTTTCCTTTAAACTGTGACTACGTTTACATGTCGTTAATATTCAGGTTACGGTCAATATTCCGGTTTCTGAATCATTAGGAATAACCTGTTTACATGCTTAAGTAGACAGAGTTACTCCTGTATACATGGTCACTGGTATCATCTGGAATATCATCATCTAAACAGCAACGCACATCTTCCACCGGTGCTTGATTTGGTTTGGCGTTCGTGTAATCCCGCTTCGTGTAAAACCCCTCACTACACACTTTTCTCAAACAGGCATTAACATTTTCTCTCCTGTGTAAACACTCTTTCTTCTGGGTGAGAAGATTATAAACAGACACGCAGAACACAATGTGCGTGCTCTCGATTCGCTCACTGCCTCCAGAGGTACGGATGCGGGACCCGCAAAGAATCCAAGTCATGGCCACGGAGCTCTGCGGCTGCAGTTACCGAGACCCTGCGGCGCTGTGGATTTTTCCGCAAGAAATCTATCCTTGTGGGCTGCCTCTGCCTCAAAATAGTCTCTGGACCTGTTGCCAGATTTGGCGCATCTCCGCACAGCAGAGAGGGGGGCGGTGTGAGTGGCCCGCTCGGCGCTTACCGAGCCCGCAGACTCAGTAAGCACATCGGAGACAGAGCAATCGCGGTGATGCCGACCAGTGCCGCGACCGACTCGCCTGATAAGGACGCAGAATACAATGCGCTGTTTACCTCTGCTTCTGTGGCGTCTGGTGGGTTGCGCGCGCCACATAGAAGTAGTTGCTGTACTCAAACGACCAAGATTCCTTGCGGATAGGACATGCGCAGAACACAAAATAATGTTCCTTTCTATGGGGAAATCCCGATGCGCGTTTATATGACCTGATATTCGGGTTAGAAAAGGAGTAACCCAGGGGTCTTATTCGGGTTTTTAAAAACTGGAATATGAGCATATTCTGGTTTTTGCGGGTGTTTACAATGGCCGTGCGCAACCGGATTATTGCTAATATTCCGGTTATGAAAGGGTTATTGGCTGCATGTAAACGTAGTCACTGATGGAAGACAGGTCCCTGATAAAGAAAATTTGAAATATGACTGTATTCCTACTTGTTTTCCAATTCCCTCTCTTTTTCTGTGATAAGTTTCATTTACATACAATAAGTCTCGTGCCAAGAACATAGCGCACCTACCAGCAAATCAGTTGTGATAAGAACACGACTGGAGCCCGAGCGAAATTCCCTCATGATCAAGTCTCTTTCCTTTTGGTCCATGTCACCATGCTGGAGAGGAGGAGAAACAAAAAAAAAACAAAATGACAAGAGAGTCTCAGAAGTAGAGAAAGCTTAAGAACCCATAAAATTGTTTGCGGATCAGGTGACCAAAGAGTCAAACAGAAAAGGTGAAATTTTGCTGCAGCAGTGAACCAAATCCTGCTCAAAGTCCAATGAACTTAAGACACTGCAGCCTCTAGATCTGGGGTTTTCAAAGTGTGAGCGAGCAAGCCCCCCCCCCCCCCCCCCCCGAGAACAAATTAATAGCTGCCCCCCAGACACACACAATTTCAATACCCTCCAGTGTTATTTATTCTTTTACACATTTTAGTATTTGTGTGTTTTTAAGGAACTGTCTATGCATTTACACATTTCTATTCTTTCACACATTTTACACCCTTTTCAAACATTTTAACATATATAATAAGGGATGGGTATTGATAAGGAATTGGATTGATAAGATTTTCTGTGTGCTAAAATTAGACTTTACAGGTTTTCTATGTCAATAACATTTTATTGAGTCTTAAAGTAAATAAATATGAAATTAGTCACTGGATCTCTGGACATAATGGCACAAATCTAACTCCATATCTGAGCTGAACTCAGCCGGCTCTGCTGCAAGTCAACATTAATGTAATTCATAAAGAACGCAGCACATCTCATTTTGGGAGGGAAAAAAAAACAAAAAACAAAACATTTTAGTCTGTTATCTACATTACGTTTGGAAAGAGGTGTCATTTGATTTAAACAGTGATTCACTTTTGAAGTTATTAATTCCGGCCAGACTAACAGCGTTTGGAGCTGTGCGAACGGAACGGAGGATGATTCTCGTTTCTTTCCTGCAACAAGAAAAGAGTCCCAGTTAGTGACTTTAATCCACACAAAAGTGACTCACGTTTAACATTTTTAAAATGGCTTTGAGAGGGGTTAAGAAGCGGACTTGTCGCTTCTGAAAAGCAGCGAAGCAATGAACCAACGAAGTAGTGGATTGGAGTACTGCGTCGTTTCAAGTCTCAAAGCGGAGCCGTTACAGAAGCAGTTGACAACGTAAAGAAATGATTATTTTCCCGATAAAACACCCTCAAAAACAACAACTGCTCTGAAGGACCGATAAGGGAATCGTTAAGCAAAAAGGCTATTGATGTTGGTGGATCGAATCTTTTGATTATTCTCAAAAAGAACTGGTTCATGATACCCATCCGTGGCGCCACACGTGGCAACCCCCCCCAGGGGAGCGCACCACACAGTTTGAAAGCCACTGCTCTAGCTTGAATAAGCTTTTTTTTTTTTTTTTTTTTTTTAATTATATGGCTGCAACGCTAGGTGCACTGATGGGCTGATTTCCCGTCTGAAATTTTCCCACATCAGACTGATTACCATGCCGATCGGTCCAGAATACATATCAGATTTGCGACTTTAAGATGAAGTCTGAAGCCAGGTGTCAGCCCATGGAGCTGACAAGATGCAGGATCTCTGGAGGTGAAGACAGAGTTTCACGCAAAGAAGAAACTTTTCTCACGAAGATGGAAGTGTAGAACCAGTGTAACAGTTTATCTTCCCCCTGGATAACTTCCCCCCAGGGAAAGAAGTTGTCCTAGGATATCTTAACACCCAGCCCCCCCCATGTCTTGCCAAAACGAAGTTTGGAAAGACATGTTTGTCAGTGTGTATGTTTTTTTGTTTGTTTTGTCTAATCATTGCATATTTTTTTCACCTCGCTGTGCAGCACACAGTTTACATCAGACTCAACTTCACAGATACCAGCCCTAGCAAGTTATCTTTCAGTACACAAAAGAATCAAGCTCAAGGTCAAAGTCACAGGAAGGTCAAACACTAAATTCAACTAAACAACTTTCCTGGTTGCAATTTTTGAAATTTTGCCTTCAAATTTGGCATGAACATAGTGATAGGCTTACAAGCCATTACCTGGGATAAGTGATTGACCTTGACCTTCAGTGTTTCACTTGAGGTGAAATGTCACTTAAATTCAGTCAAACCAGCTTATAGCCCTAGTGAATAAGATTTGATATTTTTAATTCTTTCCCCTGCTGAACACATTTTCATTAATTCTTTCCCCTGCTGAGCTGCTCATCCAATGAGAATCACACTATTTCAATTTAATGTTACATTTACAGTGAGGAAAATAAGTATTTGAACACACTGCAATTTCGCAAGTTCTCCCACTTAGAAATCATGGATGGGTCTGAAATTTTCAGCTTAGGTGCATGTCCACTGTGAGAGACAAAAAAAAAAAAAAAAAAAAAAGGAATCTGGAAATCACAATGTGTGATTTTTTTAATTTATTTGCATGTTACTGCTGCAAATAAGTATTTGAACACCTGCCAATCAGCAGAAATTCTGGCCCTCAAAGGCCTGTTAGTCTGCCTCTAAAAAGTCCACCTCCACTCCACTTATTATTCCAAATTAGAAGCACCTACTTGAGGTCGTTAGCTGCATAAAGACGCCTGTCCACCCCACACAATCAGTAAGACTCCAACTACTAACATGGCCAAGACCAAAGAGCTGTCCAAAGACACCAGAGACAAAATTGTAGACCTCCACAAAGCTGGAAAGGGCTACGGGGCAACTGCCAAGCAGCTTGGTGAAAAAAGATCAACTGTTGGAGCAATTATTAGAAAATGGAAGAAGCTAAACATGACTCTCAATCTCCCTCGGACTCCATGCAAGAGCCCACCTCGAGGCGTATCAATGATCCCAAGAAAGGTGAGGAATCAGCCCAGAACTGCACGGGAGGAGCTGGTCAACGACCTGAAGAGAGCTGGCACCACTATTTCCAAAGTTACTGTGGGTAATACACTAAGACACCATGGGTTAAAATCATGCATGGCACGGAAGGTTCCCCTGCTTAAACCAGCACATGTCCAGGCCCGTCTTAAGTTTGCCCACAACCATTTGGATGATCCAGAGGAGTCATGGGAGAAAGTTATGGGGTCAGATGAGACCAAAATAGAACTTTTTGGTCTTAATTCCACTCGCCGTGCTCGGAGGAAGAAGAATGCTGAGTACCATCCCAAAAACACCGTCCCTACTGTGAAGCATGGGGGTGGAAGCATCATGCTTTGGGGGTGTTTTTCTGCACATGGGACAGGACGACTGCACTGTATTAAGGAGAGGATGACCGGGGCCATGTATTGCGAGATTTTTGGGGAACAACCTCCTTCCCTCAGTTAGAACATTGAAGATGGGTCGTGGATGGGTCTTCCAACATGACAATGACCCGAAGCACATCAAGGTTCTGGAGTGGCCTAGCCAGTCTCCAGACCTAAACCCAATAGAAAATCTTTGTAGGGAGCTCAAACTCTGTTTCTCAGCGACAGCCCAGTAACCTGGCTGATCTAGAGAAGATCCGTGTGGAGGAATGGGCCAAAATCCCTGTTGCACTGTGTGTAAACCTGGTGAAAAACTACAGGAAACATTTGACCTCTGTAACTGCAAACAAAGGCTACTGTACCAAATATTAACACTGATTTTCACAGGTGATCAAATACTTATTTGCAGCAGTAACATAAAAATAAATTATATATATATATATATATATATATATATATATATATATATATATATATATATATATATATATATATATATATATATATATATATATATATATATATATATATATATATATATATATATATATATATATATAAAAAATCATACATTGTGATTGTGAGCTGTAGCTTAGCATGGCGGACGAAGAGCTAATTCAGCAAGCACCGTCTTTGCTGAAGGCAAATGCTTGGGCGTATTTTGGATTTTATTATTTGCTGCGTAAGGAGTTTGACATGACTTATGCAGTGTGCAAAATGAAAGTCAAGTACTTTGGAAACGCTTCAAATCCGCAAGCCCACATGCTACGCTATCACCCAGAGCTAAAAGAAGTGGAGCAGCGGTATCTGCCGACTACTGACCAGCGCTTCGCTAAACTGCCAGCCAACTCTGGCCAAATCGGAGCTCGGCGCCCACGTCAGAGCGCTGCAGCTTCTGGGAATTGTAGTCCTGATGTGACGACAGCGGTTCCTGACTCTCTCCGGGCGCTGGATGGAAAACGTGGAGTGGATTTTAAGATACTCAGGCCTATTCAAAGATGTCAGTCTGTCAAACCGACAGAAGTCTTCAGTTTGGGTCTTATTAACATCAGATCTTTGTCCTCAAAATCCCTGTTGATTAACGATCTAATTATGGATCATCATTTGGACATGATTGCGTTATGTGAAACCTGGCTCAAACCCACAGCTGTTCTTCCTCTGAATGAGGCATTCCCACCAGGGTACACATTCAGTCACATGTCTCGTTGTGCGAAGCAAGGCGGGGGTGTTGCTTTTATCTATAAATCCAAGTTTACCTTCTTAACTGTCGGGGGGCATAAATATAATTTGTTTGAGCATCTGACTGTCCGCTCTGCCCATGATGCTACATATTGTCAGGGTCAGAAGTATGGAAATCAGTCATGCCATGTTGTCACTGTTTATAGGCCTCCTGGCCCATATTCTGAATTTTTAGATGAATTTGGTGCATTCATCTCTAGCCTGTCAGCTAGTGTGGACAACATTTTGATTATTGGTGATTTTAATATTCACATAAATAAGCCCTCTGATCCCCTTTGCAAGTCATTTATGGAACTTGTGGATGCGCTGGGATTCCAGCAATGCATTCAGGATTCAACGCATACTAGTGGAAATACCCTTGATCTGGTACTCACACGTGGCCTTGCTGTCACAAACATTGACATTTTGCCTCGGTGATCTCTGACCACTCATTTGTTAGGTGTGCATTTATGTTGCCGCGCCTAGTGGATCGAAAGCCTTGTCTTTCTTTGCGGCGACGCATTACTCCTTCAATTATGATAGAACTCGAAGCCAGACTGCCTGAAATTTTGGCCTCGGGGTTAGAGAATATTCAATCAGTGGATAGTCTTGTGGATGGCTTGAACTCAGCGCTCAAGGCCACACTGGACAAGGTTGCGCCTCCTCTCTTAAGGACACTCCTTCCCAAGGCATACTCACCTTGGTTTAATGGTTACCTGCGTGACCTTAGGCAGAAGGCTCGAGGTTTTGAACGGAAATGGTGTAGTTCTAAGTTAGAGGTGTTCCATCTTGCATGGCGAGATGCTGTCTTGGATTATAAGCAGGCACTACTGGCTACAAAGCGTGCCTATTATTCTGATTTGATTAATAAAAATAAGCATAATTCCAAGATTTGTTTGAAACTGTAGCACTTCTTATTCATGGACAGCCACCTGTTATTCACTCTCCTTTTTCAGCACAGGACTTCTTGGATTACTTTGAGAAGAAAATTGAGGATATTAGGTTCAGTATATCTCAGCAGGCTTTGGCCCAACCACTGCATACTGCTGTGGAGGTGGATGTGCCCACTGAGGTGGTATCCAGATTTACAGATTTTGATGGTATCTCGCTAGGTGCACTCACGAAGCTCGTGACGTCTACTAAAAGCACAACCTGTTTATTTGATCCCATACCAACAAAACTGTTTAAGGACCTGTGGCCCATTCTTGGACAAACTGTGCTGGAAATTATAAATCTCTCATTAACTTCTAGATCTGTTCCTAAGTGTTTTAAGTCTGCAGTGATCAAACCATTACTTAAAAAAATGTAATCTCGACCCTAGTGTATTGAAGAATTATAGACCGATATCAAATCGGTCATGTTGTTCTAAAATCCTGGAAAAAGTGGTCTCGCGACAGCTCGTGGACTACCTCACTGAGAATAGTCTTTTTGAGCCACTGCAGTCTGTTTTTAGAAAATTTCACTCCACAGAGACAGCACTTACTAAAGTAGTGAATGACCTTTTGCGAGCAATGGACTCGGATATCACTACAGTCCTGGTGCTGCTGGATCTTAGTGCTGCATTTGATACTGTGGATTACCATATTCTACTCAATAGGCTGAAAAATCACTTTGGGATTACTGGAACTGCTCTTGCATGGTTGACGTCGTACCTGTCCAGTCGTTCCTACTGTGTATTGTGTAATGGAACCTCCTCCGATCGTAGAGACATGAAGTTTGGGGTTCCTCAGGGATCCGTTTTGGGCCCCTTGCTTTTTTCTCTTTATGTAGCACCCCTCGGGAATACATTGCGGCATTTTGGGATTCCCTTTCATTGCTATGCTGATGACACTCAATTGTATATGCCAATAACTGCTGGTAATCTTACTCACATAAAATCCTTGGAAGATTGTCTTGCATCAGTAAGAAGTTGGATGTCTAGCAACTTCCTACTTTTAAATTCTGATAAGACTGAAGTTATGGTTTTTGGTCCAGCGAGATATCGGCATCAATTTGATCAGCTAGCATTTAGCTTAGGTCCGTGTGTTATACATCATACGGATAAAGTGAGGAACCTTGGAGTAATTTTTGATCCTGCTTTGTCCTTTGATCTCCACATTAGAGACATTACAAGGACTGCCTTCTTCCATTTGCGAAATATAGCGAGGATTCGTCCTATTCTGTCTATGGCTGATGCTGAGACTTTGATTCATGCGTTTGTCTCTTCTAGATTGGACTATTGTAATGCTCTATTCTCTGGCTTACCGCAGTCCAGGATCAGGGGTCTTCAATTGGTTCAGAATGCTGCTGCCAGACTTTTGACACGGAGCAGAAAGTTTGACCACATTAGGCCAATCTTGGCATCCCTGCACTGGCTTCCTGTTTCTGCAAGATCGGATTTTAAAGTACTGATTTTAGTTTATAAAATTGTTCATGGACTTGCACCTCCCTATCTGGCTGACTTGATAAGCCCCTATGTACCAGCTCGGGCCCTGCGTTCTCAGGGTGCAGGACTTCTGTGTGTTCCCAGGGTGAATAAAAAGTCTGCCGGTCACAGAGCTTTTTCCTATCGTGCCCCAGCTCTGTGGAACGATCTGCCGGCACACATTCGGCAGTTGGACACTGTGAAGACCTTTAAATCACGTTTAAAGACTCATTTATTTTCCCTGTTTTATCATTAGTGTTATGTGCTTTTAATCTTGTATTCTTTTACTGCTGTTTTTCTTTTATGGTTTTTATTGTTTTAAATTTTTAATTGTTTTTTATGTTGTGACGCGCCTTGAGACGATTTTGTCGTGAATTGGCGCTATATAAATTAATAAATTTGATTTGAACTCTGAACGAGCAAAGCAAATAATTAAATTTACATTTAGAATCACTTGATTAACCATGTCAAGCTGCATTTTCTTAAACTTTTTTTTTTTTAAGTAATATAACTATTTCTCAGAGCTCTGAATCGAAAATCGATTCTGAATCGAATCGTCACCCCAAGAATCGGAATTAAATTGAATCGTGAGTTGTTGTACGATTCACATCCCTAATGTATACTGCAGGTGATCAGCTCAGAGGCAGGGCCCACATGAACCAAGGTGACAACATTCCCCTCAAACAAGAAATTTAAAAGCAAAATAAATCAAACAGCTAAACAAAGAAATTACGAGCGGCGGCAAGGACCATTCTCAGCGTGAATTATATGACACTGACGAGTTTGAACTGGAGAAACAGCAAGCAAGTTCGAAGTGGACATGCAAAGTGTCGATGCAGCCATATAATAAATTAAACTTGCTTGCTCAGTCTGTGTGGGAATAATCTGTCTTTTGTACGGTCAACACCTCAGTCTGCTATCTTCCAGTACAGATCTTGCACTCTGTTCTTCCATTCGCTCAACACGGCCAAACCACTGGAGCCAGCTGTTTGCACACTGCACCCCATTTTGTTCTTCCTTTTATCATGGCACAGGGGTTGATGATGAATCAGGTCCCTTACAGGTAATTGCCCCTCCTACCACTCGCAAATGACGAATAAGCCCATGTCTGGATAAATTTTCAATAGAGACCTGTAGCCTTTGAGTTTTATGAAGATGACATTTATCCAGGATAACCATTTACTCAAGTGACAGAACACAGTGACATATTCCAAGTGCTGTAAGACTTTTGGTCAAAAAAATGTAAATGAGTGATTCAGTGCCATGCAAGTGTATTTATTCACAAATCAGTAGTTCGTGCAATAAGTCCAGGCACATCCTCGGCACTGTGGAAACACACTGATGGGTTCATCACACTGCACAGCAGCAGAGTTTTGAATGAAATACACACCAGAGTTTACCCAATGATCTCACTGAGGAGCCAAAATATCATAGCTGGCAATTTAAAGTAGTTTGAGGTAGTTTCTGTGTCATGAAAACCGCTCTAATTTTGAAGCATACAAGTGAAATCCACTACAGAAATAGATACAAACAAATTACTTTAAGTGAAGACTCCATTCTGTGATGTTCTTACCAGAGCAGAGACTGTAAAGTCTCTGGCATGCATCTTTTCAGTGAGCCAGTCCACTTTCCTCCTGGTATTGATGAAGATGACAGCTTGTGTGATCGTCAGGGTTTCATACAGATCACAGAGTGTGTCTAGCTTCCACTCCTACAAACACAAAATTCACAGTGTTACAACACCTGTTTTAAACAGCCTTCACACAAATAGTGACACTGATTCAGAGGGCAAAGAGTACTAGTTTTCATTCACCAGAATGCACCAAGTGATTTCATACAGAGGTGGATCAGTTAAAATAAAAACAACACACAAAAGTTCTCCAAATAAACCCAAATGTTTTACTCACCTCTTTCTCAACATTAATGTAGAACTGTCGGATACCCTCCAGGGTTAGCTCCTCTTTCTTCACCAAGATTCGGACAGGTTCCCGCATGAACTTCTTTGTGACCTCCAAGACATCAGTTGGCATAGTGGCTGACAAGAGTACAACCTGGAAGTCAGAAAGAAAACATCAGAAATCTTCACAGCAAAATAAGTGTGTACACTAGTGATGGGTCCAACAACACCGATGCGTTGGCGCATGCGTCAAGCTCAGAGCAAAACCCCTTGTCAGTGTGCGTATCACTAAGAAAGTCATGTGACTGATACAGGAACTGTTTCGAACTGACGCAAACTGTGTTTATATGGAAGCATATCTGTCAACACCTAGCAACATTTCTAGACCCCAGATTTAAATCACCCGGGTTCTGCATTTCCTCCAAGTCCAATGAGGCCATCAGTAGACTGCGGTCAGAATGTGCGTCTGTAATCGGACATGCAAATGAGCCCCAGCCCGGACCGTCTTCACAACAGCTCTCTGCACCCACTTCAGGCATGTTATTCAGCATTATTTGTTGTCTGGAAATCATGTACTAAAATGCCAATTTGTTGTTTGTTACATAACCTTTGGCAACATTGACATCAAAGTGAGCAGGCAGACCAAAAGTGCCACAGCTGATGCCATCCAGGAGGTGCAGAGATACATAATCTTTTGTCTTTTGGATTTAGCATTTACTGTAGTTTTCCTTTAGCGCAAGTCACAGGTGTTCCTGCACCTGTTTGGGAGGCCCTGTGACATATATACTGACAAGAAAAAAGTAGGAAAAAAAACGTTTGTTGTTAATAACAGTAATTAGAACTTTAACTTTATACAGGATTTCGCCTGTATAAAGGGTGGGGGATAATTGGGTGAAATTTCATGAGATTTGAAAAATATTAAGCACTGCCTCCAGGCCTGTTTTTTTTGTGATGTGCAAGTGACATTTTAAGTTATGGACTGGATACATTAGTTCATTAGTGGCAGATTTTGTTACATCTGCCTCAGGTCGCATTTTAAAGGCATTCATCAACATAGACTTCCTCATCAAGGACCAACAGAGTGGGAGGATGACCCGTCATTCGTCCTGGATAACATTTCTGCTATCAGTGATTTTGCTGAGCAAGGAGTTGCATTTATTCAGGATTACAATCAGATTCTAATAAAGGATGAACAGCAGCGCCGCCTGCTGCAAGTTGAGTGGCATTGACGTTAGTTCAGAATCAGAACAATATGCCACTCCCCATGACCGTTTGTTTTCACATTACTATTGCTGGTTTGCGTGAATATGCTCAACTATTGCAATTTCCATCCCATGTGTGGAGGTGGTTAGAATAGTCGTATCAAAATAAAATTTTGCACAAAACATTTTCTCATCAAGAAAGATGAGAAATGCTGTGTCCAGAAATGCTGAAGGCTCTGGAGGGACTGTCTTGGATGAGACGTCTCTTCAACATTGCGTTGAGGTCTGGGACAGTACCTAAGGAGTGACAAACTGGGGTGGTGGCCCCCATATTTAAGAAGGGGATCAGAGAGCTCCAGCAGGAGTCTAGCTCCTGCTGGAGCTGTTGCCCCCACAATCTGATACCTGGATAAGTGGTTGAAGATGAGTGATTTTCCTCATCAAGATGAACAATGCACTCAGGAAAATATGGTGCCTTGAAGTGTTTATTTCAATTTATTTGATATTTATAGAACTAAATCACAATTAAGCTGCCTCAAGGTGCTACCAACCCCTGGAGCAAGCACACAGGCGACAGTAATAAGCGAAAAACTCCCTCTGATGATTTGAGGAAGAAACCTCAAGCATACTAGACTGAAAGGGGTGACCCTCTGCTTGGGCCATGCAACCGACATACTTGACAATACAAATATACAGGAAATTTGGGAGTCCATGCTGGTGTCCAGGACAGGATGCTGGCTGGGGAGGGGTTGGGGTCCACAGATCCCATCTATTTCATGATCATTACAGAAGGAGACACCCACTCCCACTTTTGGATGGAGCTGCACCTCGGACAGAGAGAAAGAAACAGAATCAGGCGGCAGAAAGACAACAAATACAGTATAATTTGTCAGCATTAAGCAACAAGAAAAACAGAAGAAATACTAAGGTGATCACCAGCCACTAGCACTAAGCTTCACTAAAAGACCCAGAATTTAGATAAAGTTGAGGTCGTGACCCACTCTGTTTATACACACACACACACACAAAAAAATTTAAAAGGGTAGGAAGCATAGCACCATACTATGCCAGTATGCTAGCCATATAAAAAGGGAAAGTAAGTGCACCTCAAGTCTGGACTCGAAAGTCTTTACAGAATCTGACAGTTTTATTGATGCAGGGAGACCATTCCACAGAACAGGGGCATGATAAGAGAAAGCTCTGTGACCCGCAGACTTTTTATTCACCGTAAGGACAGAAAGCATTCCTTTACCCTGAGAACGTAAAGCCCGGTCCGGTACGTAGGGTTTAATTAGAATAATTATACAGGTTAATAGCAGAACCTTCAAATCGGACCTCAGATACAGCGTACCATTGAAGAGACAGACGTTTATAGAATGTGGGGCTAGGAGAAGCAATAAATGTTAAAAAAAAACAAAAACAAACAAAAAACAAATCACTGAGGGAATCATGGCTTACCTGTGTGCTGCTCGAAAGTTTCTGGAAGATGTCATAGATCTGGTCCTTGAACCCTCGACTGAGCATCTCATCGGCTTCGTCAAGTACAAACATTTTGATATTCTTTGTACCTGCAACAAAAAAGTAAATTCATTGTACCTCTGATCAGGCAACCTCTGCACTCCTGTGCATCTTGTATTAGACCCCATAGAACAGTTATGTCATACATGTCCTCGAGGCTGAATGATTTATTCCTTTTCTGTTCTCAACTCGTCAATATGGTCATTGGTATCCACTTTTATACCATGAACAAGAAAGATTATTCAAAGGCCAGCACAACACCCAAGATAGAAAGCTAGTTCACACCAAGAAATCTCATTTGGAGCCCCAGCGTGTTGATGGAGATCACTATATCTACACAAAACCATGCTTTCTTTTTCTCCATTTTAATAGCGCCAGTGAAGTCATTTTTATGCTTCATTATGGCCACATTATGAAATTATTCAGCTGATTCCAAGTCCATATAGTCTTCTTCAACATTCAAAAAAGAAGCTACAACTGCCAAAGATGCTGTACTCAGAATAAAATCTGATCATACCCCTGTATCCCTGCTTCTTTTATTGGATTCTAACAAGCAGAACGCCAGCCAGAACCTAAAAGACTTCAGGGTTGTACAGAGTCAGTTGACACGCATGAGTTTCATCATAGCACAGCATTTAGCTCAGAGGTTCTCAATCCAGTCCTCAAGGACCCCTGAACCTGCACATTTTCCATTTCTCCCTGCTCTGCCACAAGCTGATTTGCTAATTCAGATGTCTGTTAGAAGTTGATTGGCTATGCACCTGAATACACATTAATACAGGGCTGTGAAATGAAAATTGTGAAAAATTACAGGGGGTGTGGAGGGCGCAGCCCCCACAGGAACTGGGGTCTAGGTCCTGTGGGGCCCCACAAAAAAAAAAAAAAAAAAAAAATTTTGTATCTAATGATACATTTTCAGCATCTCCTGGAAGAAGAAGAAGAAAAAAAAAAAAAACAAACCAAAAAAAAAAAAACCCTGTCAATCTATCAACCTGTCATTTGAATTTTCAATAATGTTGAAATAACAGAATATGACATGGAAGTAGGACCTGGAACAACTCCATGAAATTCATGAAGACTGAAAAGTCAGTTAAAGCATAAAAAAAAAACCCCACAGCTAAAGCTTATAGACTATTTTGAAAATCATGGTAAACTATCAATAACACACCTTATAGTAAAAAAAAAAAAAAAAAAAAAAAAAAAAAAAAAAAAAAAAAAAAAAAAAAAAAAAAAAAAAAATACTTTTTTGAAATATCCCCCCCACCAAAAAAACTCATGCATAAATGTCGTGCTATGTGGTTTGAGCCAATCGCCAACACGATGTGTAGCGATTCAAGTGGCGTAAAGAAGTGAACAGAGCGAGCGGTGACGTCAGATCACAAACGCAGCTCGTCTGAACAATTATAACAAGATGTTAAATCTCTCATAAAACATACTTTAACAGCTGCACACAAGAAGGAAACAACACAACTGTTTTACGAAACCATGACAATGTAAACATGACAAATATTTACCTTTTTAGACAGCTCAAATTGCTTTTTCCAGCTTGTTAGGTGTGCGCGAACGGCTCCAATTGAAGTGCTCTGTGATTCAGGAAGCAATTAGAGCCGTTTAACAGACAACTTGTAGAAATAATTAATCTGCCACAAAATAATTATTTTATATACGCAGCGTCCAGCACAGAGCATGTGGAAGGCGGTGGAACAAAGCACGGCATCCAGCTGGGATCACAGCGGAAGGGATTGTCAGGCTGATGGGCGTGCAAGTGCGTGAATTAGTTATGCTTGTGTCAGTGCACCTAAAGCCAGTGTCGTTTTTTCCAATGAAAGAGTCAACATTAAAATTCTTACCATGCTTCCTGATGGCACAAGAAGCAGTTAGCTTTTCCCGTTTCTTTCATCTTGACGATGAGTTCATGAAGACTGCTATAAATTCAAGCCAGCTCCAATTCCACGGATTCCCCTTACCAAAAAGTAGCATATGCAAGTATGTTTCAAGTATACTTCGAGTTTACTTTTTATATACTTATCAGTACTATTTTTTGGTAAGGGTCTTGATTCCTTACCAAACTTTTTCAGTCTTTGTTGCCATCTTCTCTCTGTCCGATGTCACACCGTGACCGACAACGCAAAATTCTTTTAAAATCTTAGCAGCTCTAAAAAGTACGAGGTGTCCACATGCTGTTTAGCTTAAAAACTGTCTTGCAGCAGGAGACACACAGCATCACTGCTGCAACCAACCAGTACCGCTTTAAAATAATCATCACACCAACCACGCTTTGAGTGAGCCATTTTTCTCCGTGGAACTGCAGACACTGATCTCTATCAGTTATACAGATCAATGTCTGCGGATTTATAAAACTTGCACGATGTTGTAAAAAAATAAGAATGCTTTGCGATAGGAATTTTAAAAACTGACGATCATGATTAGAGTAAAACACCCCCCCCCCATATGACGAAATCCGGAGCCGCTGAGTTTTCAAAGCCCTGTTAATATCACTAAATGACTAGCATACCTACACATCTTAATTTTTCATGTCTGCCACACTAGTACATGAGCTTTTAGGTTAAATTGCATTAGGAAACCAACATAATGACAAGCCAGTGCTTTTAGATAAACTCCCAACATTGACTTACAAAGCAGATTGCGAGTTATCATGTCAAAGACGCGGCCAGGGGTTCCCACCACAATAATAGGAACTTCTGCTAGAAGCTTCTGGACTTCAGCACGGATACTAGTTCCTCCAATACAGGCATAGCAACTTGCTCCCTTGTAATCTCCGAGGGCCAACACCACCTTCTGGATCTGAAAGCACAAAATGAAAAGTGTGGGAGGTGTAAACAAGTTTAAAACCATAGTAAGCAGAAGACAGAGCCTATCAGAGAACCGATCTGTAAAGACTTGGAAAGCCAAGAGCACAGAAAGTGAAGGACCGTATAATCTGCCATTTTAAAAGCATATTTATCTTTTTAAATTGAAACTTGTTTTATGCCATTCCGTTTCTGCAGCTCCATAGCAACACAGAGCCCACTGTGTCACTGCAAACCCTCTCCAAGCGCCTCTCCGTAGCTTGACGTCTACCGCCCAAAAATTGAAACTACACGTCGAAATGATGGAGAACGCGTGGGCTGCAGTTGGTCACTTTTGCGGTTTTACTCCTTCCTTTCCAGTCACATTTTAAAGTCTAATTAAAGGTTTTGGAAGTGCACATGCCGATTACATTTCAATCAAGAATCAAATAGAGAAACGTTTGGCAGAAGGAGTGTGCAAATATGACCAACTTTACAACACAGACTTAAAAGCTACAAATTCATGGAGGGAAAATGCACACAACGTTGGTTTTGAAATCAACAATTATATGACATGGACGTTGTGGGACAGATTCGTCCAGAAAAAGGGAGGGTGGGGGGAGCCAACAGCAGTGGTAGTGCAGCCGGAAAGAAAGTCCTTGCCTTGTTCTTCATGTCACAGCCCCTACTATTCCAGCGGTAAATTCCATTGTGACACTGACAAATGTATATATACACACATACACCCACCCACCCAATTCCAATGAAGTTGGGACATTGTGTGAAATATAAACAATACAATGTTTTGAAAATCATCTTCAACCTATATTCAATTGAATATACCACAAAGACAAGATATTTAATGTTCAAACTGATAGACCCGTTTGTTTTTGTGCAAATATTTGCTCATTTTGAAATGGATGCCTGCAACACCTTTCAAAAAAAGCTGGGACAGTGGAACAAGAGACTGGGAAAGTTGATGAATCTCAAAGAACACCTGTTTGGAACATTTCACAGGTGAACAGGTTAATTGGAAACAAGTTGAGTGTCATGACTGGGTATAAAAGGAGCATCCCCAAAAGGCCGTTCAAAGATGGGGTGAAGATCACCACTTTGTGAACAACTGCATGGAAAACAAAATAGTCCAAAAGTTTGAGAACAATGTTTCTCAATGTTCAATTGCAAGGAATTTAGGGATTCCATCATCTACAGTCCATAATATAATCAGAAGATTCAGAGAATCTGGAGAACTTTCTACACGTAAGCAGTAAGGCCAAAAATCAGCACTGACTGCCCGTGATCTTCGATCCCCCAGGCGGCACTGCATTAAAAACCCACATCATTGTGTGAAGGATCTCCCAGCATGGGCTCAGGAACAATTCAGAAAACCAATGTCAGTTAACACAGTTTGTTGCTACATGTACAAGTTAAAACTACCATGCAAAGCGAAAGCCATACATCAACAACATCCAGTAACGCCGCCGCCTGCTCTGGGACCGAGCTCATTTGAAATGGACAGACGCAAAGTGGAAAAGTGTGCTGTGGTCTGATGAGTCCACATTTCAAATTGTTTTTGGAAATCATGGACGTCGTGTCCTCTGGACAAAAGAGGAAAAAGACCATCCAGATTGTGACCGCCGAAAGTTCAAAAGCCAGCATCTGTGATGGTATGGGGGTGTGTTAGTGCCCATGGCATGGGCAACTTACACATCTGTGATGGCACCATCAATGCTGAAAGGTACATCCAGGTTTTGGAGCAACACATGCTGCCATCCAAGCAACGTCTTTTTCAGGGACGTCCCTGCTTATTTCAGCAGCACAATACCAAGCCACATTCTGCACATGTTACAACAGCTTCTTGGTAAAAGAGTGCGGGTACTAGACTGGCCTGCCTGCAGTCCAGACCTGTCGCCCATTGAAAATGTGTGGCGCATTATGAAGCACAAAATATGACAATGGAGACCCCGGACTGTTGAACAACTGAAGTCGTACATCAAGCAAGAATGGGAAAGAATTTCACCTACAATCTTCAACAATTGGTGTCCTCAGTTCCCAAACGCTTATTGTTGCAGACATTCATTTCAAAATGAGCAAATATTTGCACAAAACAAAGTTTATCAGTTTGAACATTAAATATCTTGTCTTTGTGGTGTATTCAAATGAATATAGGTTGCATTCGGTTTTATTTACATTTTACACAACATCCCAACTTCACTGGAATTGGGGTTGTATGAAAACCTAAGTTTGCAAGCAAATACAGTGCATCCAGAATGGTGGTGGAGATTTTTACATCACACTCTGGCTTTTCCATCTGTCAGAACCACAAAAAAAGTGAAAATAAATGGAAGTAGAATGAATCACCCATCATCCTGCAGGGAGCTTTTTTCAGCGACTTTTTGGAGTGACGCTGAGCTGAGGGAGGAGTGATCAGACGGTGGGATCAATTGGACTGCGACAGCATGCAGAGCCACACAGAGCAGCCTGAGTTCAGGCCACATTGCTGGGCAGAACAAGACACCACAGCCGGGTTGATGGAGCAGACCCACTCAATCAGAAATTCCTCACTTTTGGATATATACAACCCCTGGCAATAATTATGGAATCACCGGCCTCGGAGGATGTTCATTCAGTTGTTTAATTTTGTAGAAAAAAAGCAGATCACAGACATGACACAAAACTAAAGTCATTTCAAATGGCAACATTCTGGCTTTAATAAACACTATAAGAAATCAGGAAAAATAATTGTGGCAGTCAGTAACGGTTACTTTTTTAGACCAAGCAGAGGGAAAAAAAATATGGACTCACTCAATTCTGAGGAATAAATTATGGAATCACCCTGTAAATTTTCATCCCAAAAACTAACACCTGCATCAAATCAGATCTGCTCGTTAGTCTGCATCTAAAAAGGAGTGATCATACCTTGGAGAGCTGTTGCACCAAGTGGACTGACATGAATCATGGCTCCAACACGAGAGATGTCAATTGAAACAAAGGAGAGGATTATTAAACTCTTAAAAGAGGGTAATCACGCAATGTTGCAAAAGATGTTGGTTGTTCACAGTCAGCTGTGTCTAAACTCTGGACCAAATATAAACATGGGAAGGTTGTTAAAGGCAAACATACTGGTAGACCAAGGAAGACAAAGCGTCAAGACAGAAAACTTAAAGCAATATGTCCCAAAAATCAAAAATGCACAACAAAACAAATGAGGAACGAATGGGAGGAAACTAGAGTCAATGTTTGTGACCGAACTGTAAGAAACCGCCTAAAGGAAATGGGATTTATATACAGAAAAGCTAAACGAAAGCCATCATTAACACCTAAACAGAAAAAAACAAGGTTACAATGGGCTAAGGAAAAGCAATCGTGGACTGTGGATGACTGGATGAAAGTCATATTCAATGATGAATCTTGAATCTGCATTGGGCAAGGCGATGATGCTGGAACTTTTGTTTGGTGCTGTTCCAATGAGATTTATAAAGATGACTGCCTGAAGAGAACATGTAAATTTCCACAGTCATTGATGATATGGGGCTGCATGTCAGGTAAAGGCACTGGGGAGATGGCTGTCATTACATCATCAATAAATGCACAAGTTTACGTTGATATTTTGGACACTTATCTTATCCCATCAATTGAAAGGATGTTTGGGGATGATGAAATCATTTCTCAAGATGATAATGCATCTTGCCATAGAGCAAAAACTGTGAGAACACATTCCTTGCAAAAAGACACATAGGGTCAATGTCATGGCCTGCAAATAGTCCGGATTTTAATCCAATTGAAAATCTTTGGTGGAAGTTGAAGAAAATGGTCCATGACAAGGCTCCAACCTGCAAAGCTGATCTGGCAACAGCAATCAGAGAAAGTTGGAGCCAGATTGATGAAGAGTACTGTTTGTCACTCATTAAGTCCATGCCTCAGAGACTGCAAGCTGTTATAAAAGCCAGAGGTGGTACAACAAAATACTAGTGATGTGTTGGAGTGTTCTTTTGTTTTTCATGATTCCATAATTTTTTCCTCAGAATTGAGTGATTCCATTTTTTTCCCCTTTGCTTGGTCTAAAAAAGTAACCGTTACTGACTGCCACAATTTTTTTTTCCTGATTTCTTAGTGTTTCTTAAAGCCAGAAAGTTGCCATTTGAAATGACTTTAGTTTGTGTCATGTCTGTGATCTGCTTTTTTTCTACAAAATTAAACAACTGAATGAACATCGTCTGAGGCCGGTGATTCCAATTTTTGCCAGGGGTTGTACAAACACCCAGTTTGACCAACAGATCTTAGTTCTGTAAATTTTTTCCTGAGGTGAGAATAATTTAAAAATAAAATGTGGCGTTACCGCACTACTGAAGGTTTAAGGCTCAGCTAACTTTAGGTTAGCCTTTAGCTGCAGAATCACTCAGTCGAGCTGAGTGAATGTTTTAATTTGTAAATGGTTCAATCTATTTTTATTTTTACCAACTATAGCTGCAGATGTTTAACTGTTGCTTCTGTGACTACAAAAATCCTCAACTTTAAATAACTTTTGCCAACATCAGGAACATTTAGTGTGCAAACAACCTCAATACAGATGCACTTCAAAAACTTCCAGTGATGAGCTTAACACCAACATCTGAAGTCACAGGGAAGAAAACATCTCTGTTCTTCTCGTGGGACACCACACACACACACAGTATATCGGGCCAAGACAATTCAACATGTTGAATATCCCCGATTTGTGATCGGAGCACCCCTGACGTCCTTCTGAGCAGATCAGAGCGCTCTTAACACACCACACATGGCAGGAATATCTGATAAGATTATCTTTAGCCTCATCATGATTGTCGTCCGTAAGATTGTCGGAAGGGGAAGATCGGGTCCGATATCGGCCTAATTATCCTGCTGTGTGAACCAGGCCTTACTTGTGTGACCTGCCTTGAGGCAACTTTGTTGAGATTTGGTGCTATATAAATTGAATTTAAGTTGAAATTGATGCTGCCTGCCATTAAACTCCACAGAAGAAGAGGGGTGTGCTTGATTTAGGGCTGCAGCTATCAATTATTTTAGTAATTGAGTCATCGGATAAAAAGTACTTTTGTGTTTTTAAACGTCAATAGTCCAGGGCTCTCTCTAAGCAATGGCACAATGTCGCTGCGCCACCACACAGATTTGCAGCCCTGTGGTTGCAAAGAAAACCTACCCTCTCTGCCCTTTCTGGAATGAGTTGAAGACCTCTGGTCTACAGCTCTTTTTACTCTCAGCCAATGGTCCAACACACATACACCTCCAAACTTTTGATTGCAGAGGTCTAACAATTAAGCCAACCCTAATTAGTAGTTTAAACCCTTCAGATATCAATGTGACTTATTTTGGAGGAAAATTTGCATTTCTCTTGGCATTACTCTGGCTGTTCATGGAATCTGTCAGCTTACCTGCTGAGCCAGCTCCCTAGTGGGCGCTAGAACCAGAGCTTGAGTGGCCTTTTGTTCCACATCAACTTGTTGTAGGATTGAAATGGCAAAGGTGGCAGTCTTCCCAGTGCCAGACTGGGCCTGAGCAATCACATCATAACCTAAGGAAGGAAAGACAAGAGGGGAGAAAATCCTTACGAAATTACAACATTTCTGTTAGCACTGGGATATTTCCAGCACACTGCAGCGTCACAGTGCCAATGCACTTTGTTTATTGCCAAGTAGTGTTTTGAACCTTTTCAATGTTATTTATGACCTTTTCAACATTTTATTTTATTAACTTAGACAGAAACATGAGTGCCCTACTCCCTGGACCTGACCAGGGCTGTAGCTGAACTTTCAGGTCTTTTCAAGAAAATCCTCCCCTATACCACTTCACCATGAAGCTGTATAACTGGGGATACAATACGAGGTCTGTCCAAAAAGTATCAGACCTTTTTAGTTTTTTCCAAAACCATATGTTTTTGAATCATGTGTGCTTGCATGAGCCAACCTTGAACCTTCATGCGCATGCGTGATTTTTTTCACGCCTGTCGGTTGCATCAGTCGCCTGTCAGCAGGCTTTGTGTGAGCACTGGTCCTCCCCTCTCGTTGGATTTTCATTGCGAGGTGGAACGATTTGGAGCTTTGCTGCATCAAATTTTTCCAGAAACTGTGAGACAGCCAGGTGGAAACCATTCGGAAGATTCAGATGGCTTTCGGTGACGATCCTATGGGCATCACACAGAGGGGTGTTACAAAGACGGTGCACAATGGCGGAGGGTGTGCCGCGCTCCGAGCGGCCATCGACAGGCTGAAACGACCAGATCATTTCCAAAGTGAACGCTGTGTTGATCCGGGACGTCATCTGATTTCCAGAGAAACTGCAGAAGAGGTGGACATCAGCACTTTTTCGGCACATTCCACTGTTACAGGAGATTTTGTAATGAAAGACGTGCGGAAGTTGGAAGTCTCACAGGACATGTGACATGTCCAGCTCTTACACAATTCCTCGGATACTCACTCAACTGAAAAGCCACCGAAAGCCGTTTGAATCTTCCGAATGGTTTCCACCTGGCTGTCTCTCACAGTTTCTGGAAAAATTTGATTCAGCGCTGCTCCAATCGTTCAGACATTTTCCTCGAAATGAAAATCCAACGAGGGGGGAGGACCAGTGCTCACTCAAAGCCTGCTCACAGGCGAATGACGCAACCGACAGCCGTGAAAAAACTCACGCATGCGCATGAAGGTTCAAGGTTGGCTCATGCAAGCACACGTGATTCAAATCCATAAGGTTTTTGAAAAAAATTAAAAGGTCTGATACTTTTTGGACAGACCTCATATATCCTCATATAGAATCAACAATAACGATGATAATATTAAAGCAAACAGAGCTCTGGTATCGGAACAGTATTGTATTGGCAGATAACCAAATTCAGGTATCGGGATCGGAAGTGAAAAATGTTGATCGTGCATCCCTAACCACAGTAGCAAACTAATACCCCACATATCTTGCTCAAAATGGTGGGACTTAACGTCACTATCTTCAAAATCTTAATTGAAAGGGCAACCTACCCTTGATACAAGGGATAATGGCTCTCTGCTGGATGGCGGATGGCTTTTCAAAACCATAGGCGTAGATTCCTCTTAGAAGAGACTCACAGAGGTTCATCTCATCAAAACTGTCCACAATCTGGTTCCAATTGCTCTGTGGTAGTGGTGGATTTACACACATGACATATCACAAGCTGAGGCATGAAGAAGAAAGAAACAACAACAACAACAACACACTCCTCCATCTCAATAGGTTTAGAGAACTCACCTCAATGACGCCATCTGGCTCCATGCCCTCTGGGCCATTGTCTCTAACAAGGAGAACAGCGGTGTTACTTCAAGGAAAATTTGCACAACAGATAGGCTCACTTAACAGCACATGTGTGAAATCATTGGACAAGTTACCATTTGCCACTTGGGACAGGTACCAAAACCAGGTATTAATAAGACCCAGGGCTAAATTATTGAAGACCAGAGTACTGATAAACTCTGATGTTAAAGGTATTGCTGACAAAATTCAGAAAAAGAAACCCCCTTGAAATGCCTTACAGCATATTTTTAATTCACAAAAGCAAGTTTCATATTTCAAGTCAATTGATGTATTGTATATGTCTATCATTTGAAAGGTTAAAACAGTATCAGATGGCCACAGACTATTCCATTCTTAAATTTACATACAGCAGCTTTAATCTAGAGATGAGCTGCCGTCAACTCCATTTAACATCTCATCATTCATGTTGGATGAAGTTACTAGTTTGAGAAGTCGAGTGTTTTTTTTGTTTTTTTTAAATGTACTTTCATCATGCTCTCCCACCAGACCACATTGACAAAAAAACAAACAAAAAAAGTTAGTGTAAATGACAATCTCAAAAACCATCACACTGTACAGATTTAGTTTCACCATATTTGCACTGTCCATCCCATAGGGAAGATATAATTCTGTCTGAAAAAAAAAATCCTTTCATTATATTGGGCATGGACATTTAAACTATTTTTTGGAGGTCTTACATTCATCACACACACAAAAAGTTTTCTGTTCAAGAAATATATCTGATATATCTGCCACACACTTATGCCTAAATGAATATCCAGCACCCACGCAAAACAAAACCCCACAAATCAAAGGCAAACCATTTATAGCCTGAAAGCGCTTTACAAATAATGCCTCACATTCACGCCAATGTCAGGGTGCTGCCATACAAGGTCCCCACTACACACCGTGAGCAACACCTTGCCCAAGGGCCCTTAGGGATTTTCTAGTTAGGCTGGGGTTTGAACAGAGGATCATCTGGTCTTCAAGCCCAAGAGGGGAAAAAAAAAAAAAAAAAAAAAAGATGGTAAAATGTAAGTGTTCACCATCAGGGTTGTTGCACACTTGCAAGTTCCAGTGTTCTTAAAACTGAAGGAGTTAAACTTTAACTCCCAAAATGTGAATCATCTGCAAATTGTGGATTATCCGCAAAGTGTTAACTGCATAACGTGAATACTGAAAAAAAGTCTCACAAAACGTGAATATCATTCATAATATACATTTATTTTTTGTTTTTTTGGGGGTGATCACAACAGCAGCTTTTGCTTCTGGTGTCATGCATCCGCTCTGCATGACCCGTGTCAGGTGAGGACTTTGACTGGGACAGTCCACCTCTCAAATGATAATGCAAGTCTCAAACTCAGGGAGGACAGAAACCTCCCCCTCCGGTAAACGGCTCAATCTTAAGAGAAACATTGTAGTAAAACAAACACTAGTTTGTAACCTCAGCAAGGTAGACAACGGGCTACAACCTTGTTTTTATCCATATGAACCAACCTCTGAGCTGGAAAAATAACTGACCTGAACGAGCACACGGCAGAAAAACTGAAGCATAGGGACAGTCTACAAAGTGCAAAAACAAAAAGAGACACCAGAAAAATTTTCAATAAATTCAGGTGTGGTGTAGGGATGGGTATTGATGAGATTTTATCGATATTGATGCCATTATCAATTCCCTTATCGATACCTCTTGTGAATTTTCTGTGTACTAAAAGTCGGCTTTACAGGTTTTCTATGTGAACAACATTTTAAATTGGTCACTGAATCCTTGATCTCTGGACATAAATAAAAATAAAATCTGTAGTTTTTGTCAAAATCATTTCCTTTCAGACATTTTGGCATGAATGTCTCTCCGTACCTCTGAGCTGAGCTCATCCGGCTGCTGCACGTCAGTGCAGGACGTCTCGTTTTGGAAGGAAAAAACATTTTGATCAATTGCAGTTTGTTTGTATTACGTTTGGAAAAAGGTGTCATATGATTTAAATGGCGTTTCGCTTTGAATTTATTAATTCCGACTGGACTCTATCCTTCTAACTTGACTCGGCAGAGAGCCGCGCAGCGTTTGGAGCTGTTAGAACACAACGGAGGATGATTCTCGTTTCTTTCTTGCAACAAGACAGGAGTCCCAGTTAGTGACTTTAATCTGCACAAAAGTGACTCACGATTGACATATTCAGGGATGAAAAAGTGGTGAAAAACAAAACAAAGCTGAAACCCAAAATTACCCCCCCCCCCCCCCCCCAACACCACCCACATGAAAATGTTTGAATTCTAGAAGCTCTGAAATGCAATCTGGGACTATTCCAGACAATAAACTGTAGTGAGTGCAGCATCCATTTTGGTGAGAGGAAAAACAAAACAAAAAAAAACAACTTTCCTTATTCAAATTCATTCTAGTAGTATTCTGCTCTTACTAGAATGCAGCAATTTTCTAGCTTGGCAGATAGTTCTGGAGGAAATCACTGAAGAAATCAACACATTGAAAATATGGTTTGACCGAAACAAATTGTCATTAAACAGGGATGAACTGGAGGTGTAAAAGTCACTTGGTGTTCACAGGAAACATTTATTTCTATATGTATTTATTTTCATTGTTAGTTGGTTTTACCTTTTCTGTTGCGTTTTGTTTCATCAGGTTCTTTGTTTCTCTAAAATTGTATTGTAGCATTATTAGTTATTAGTACCATTATTGTTGTTATTATTAATATATGAATAAAATTTTTTTTAAAATTACAATTTGACTCTTACAACAACGAACGCTGAACCACTAATTATGATACAGAATCAAATGCACACAAATATGCTGAGATGCAAACAGCTTAATGCTAACTTTAACATTGAAAACGCCATAGACATGCTAACGCGCTAGCATCGGTCCGATTTTTAAGTTATAAAATACATCTATCAACTGTTTCAGAAGACAGTAACAGGTCGGTTTAACATAAAAAAGGTAAATATTACTGACAGACATATGGTCTTTAGGGTTTTAGCGGCGAAAAATTAAGATAAAGCAAAATGAAACAATGAATCAACAAAGCAGCAGATCAAAGCACTGCTTCGATCTGTGAATCCAAAGCAAAGCCGTGCTGCCGAAAAGTTGATTACAGACCCGCTGCAGGGTCTGTAATCAATGTAGAGAAATGATCATTTTCCTGACAAACACCCCCAAAACAGCCACTCTGAAGGATCGATAAGGGAATCGTTAAGCAAAATGGTTATTGATGTCGGTGGATCGAATCATTTCTTAACGATACCTGAAAGGAACCGGTTCTCAATACCCATCCCTAGTGTGGTGTCACCAAATTCACTGAACACATCAATGGTCTCCTGCTCCTACTACAGCATTCAGTTTGGAAAAATGTGCAAAACTTTTATTTTAGTTAATTTTATTGCTCATTTTAACGTAAAAAAAAAAAAAACACACACTAAAATTCAATTTTTAATCATATCTGGGACCTCCCCATCTCATCAGCTGCAATGACCCTGCAAAAAAACATTTACAAGATTTCTTGTTGTAACTGATCAGTAAGCTGAAATCCGTAAACTACTCAAACCGATTATATAAATGATAAAGGGCCACAGCTATCGAATATTTTTTTGAATAGAGTGTTTTACTGATTAATCAGATAAAAAGTACTTTTGTGTTTTTAAACAATATCAGTAGTGGCAGGGCTCTCCCTAAGCAATGGCACAATGTCACTGTGCCATCATGCAGATTTTTAGTTTCGGATGTTCCCTCTTTCTCCGTTTTCCTGGGTAATTAATTTGACATTGTTAAGAGATTTGGAGCTTTGCCAAATCATAAGCCCAAGCGGTTTGTGAACTTTAGTCTGCAGACATGACATTCTTTTCCCCCCTCTATTTGCACATTTCATTTGCACTTTTTATTGCTGTGATTTATTCAGTGTTTAGTGTATATTTATACATGCCATACAGAGTGCAGCTCAAACCAAAGTCAAATTCCCTGGTGAATAACAAAGCCTTTGAAAATCAGCCGAGGAGTTCAGCATTTCCACAACAGCTGCACTGATAAATTAACTCTACAGCCTGTTGATAAAAACTCGTATCAATACGAATATAGGCTTTTTTTGGACAGTTAAACATGATTCATTTAAAGTGCATGTCCTTTTGCTTCATCTGCGGAGGTGGAGGGCAGCCAGTGGAGCAAAGGTGTGTGTGTGATAGATATTTTCTATTTCTACCTCATTTTCTTATGTCTTGTACTGTTACAAGTATTATTCTTGCTTATCCTTGCACACACTGATGAAATTCAAATTTCATGGTGGTGCAAATTGGGCACAGCAGTCTCATTTGAGGGCTATTGTAATTGCACTGTTTATCATTTAATATTTATTATTAGGGCCCAAGTAGGACAACGTCCTACGAGGACTCTATTGTAATTGCACTGTTTATTATTTATTATTAGGGCCCAAGTAGGACAACGTCCTACAAGGACCCTATTGTAATTGCACTGTTTATTATTATTATTATTCTCACTCTTAAAATCCAAATTTCGACCCTTTCCCATGCTCAAAAACTCAAACTTTGCAAAGTCGTCCGGCCGGATCCAAAATTCGATATTTTGGGGGTGCCGCACATGGTCGCAGCAAAATGGTGAAATAGCGCCCCCTAGAAATTTTCAAAAACCCCTCTGCATTGGGGTTTTTTCATCGCAGCCTCACGAAATTCGGTACACACAAAAAAGTCTCTTACCGTCATGGTGAAATGTCAACAGGAAGTCGGCCATTTTGATGTTAAGTTTAATTTTTGAGGTAATTTTTGCCGTTTTTGGACATTTCCACTACTTACATTGGAACGAACTTGTCCTAGGGATTTCATCCAATCGTCTTCAAATTTGGTCAACATCATCATGACCCCATGGTGATCAAAAGTTATGAAAAAAATGTAATTAGTTGAAACGGCGTGGCTGCTAAGGTTCGTCAAACTTTGGCGAGCTTTTCGGAGGGCGCGTTTCACTTCGAACGACTGTCACGCCCAGATACTTAATCGTAGATCCTTCAAACTTGCTGGACATGAGGGCTCCGCCCTGAACGTCTGCATATATTAACTTCCAACCTAGGCCATAGCTCCCCCCGGTGGTAACTGGAAATGTCCCATTTTTACTTTAACAGGTCCTGATGTCACATAATTAACTCAATCAAATTCATTCCACTTCTAAAACATGCAGGACAAGTTGGTGAACATAGGCGATAAATGCCGTGAAGTTACGACAAATGGCGCCCGTGTGGCGGCGTGCCGAATATTGCCCATTCGCCATGAAATTACATTCTTTTCAACGGCTTTAATTTTGTCATATCATCATGAAAATTGATACACACATCAAGCACGACAACCTCTTACAATTCATAGGGGTGTCGCCCATGGGCGGGGCAAAATGCCTCAATAGCGCCCCCTTGAAACTTTCAAAAAACCCTTCCCATAGGGGTTTTTTCGGAGTAGGGAGATGAAAATTGGTACACGTGTGACGTGCATAGACGTACATAAAAGTCTCTTGCACCATGGGTCTACTCCAAACAGGAAGTCAGCCATTTTGAATTTTCTTGTCATTTTGGCGTGATTTCCACACATTGTATTTGAACGAACTCCTCCTAGGGATTTTATCCAATGCACTTGAAATTTCTTCCAGATGATCCAGAGATGATACTGATCAAAAGTTATTGAAAGCTTTTCTCTATGTCAAAGGGTGTGGCTGCTATGGCGCCGCCATTTTGACACTTCGCCATAGAACATTATACTTAAACAGGCACTGATGTCACATAGTTAACCCCATCAACTTCCTTCCACTTCTAAAACACGCAGAACAAATTGGTGAAGGTAGGTGATGATCGCCGTGAAGTTACGAGTAACGCCGTCCATGTGGCGGCGTGCCGAATATCGCCCCTTCACCATGAAATTACGTTCTTCCTTTTGACGGCTTTAATTTTGTCATATCATCATGAAAATTGATACACGGGTCAAGCATGACAACCTCTTACAATTCGTAGTGGCGTTGCACATGGGCGGGGCAAAATGCCTCAATAGCGCCCCCTTGAAACTTTCAAAAACACCTCCCCATAGGGTTTTTTTTTTTTTTTTTGGAGTAGGGAGATGAAAATTGGTACACGTGTGACTTGCATAGATGCACAAAAAAAGTCTCTTGCACCACTGCCTACTCCAAACAGGAAGTCGGCCATTTTGAATTTTCTTGTCATTTTGGCGTGATTTCCACACGTATTTGAACGAACTCCTCCTTGGGATTTTGTCCAATGCATGTCAAATTTCTTTCACAGCATCCACAGATGATACTGACCAAAAGTTATTGAAAGCTTTTCTCTATGTCGAAGGGTGTGGCCGCCATGGTGCCGCCATTTTGACCCTTTGCCATGGAACATCAATTCATGATAACTCCTTCATGCTTTGCCTGATTGACTTGAAACTTCACGTGTGATGATGGTTGGCCCCTGAACACATCTGACCCCTCTATTTGTACACTGAGCACCCCCTAGTGGATGAACCATCAACATGTCATAACTCCTTCATGCTTTACCTGACTGACTTGAAACTTCACATGTAATGAGGGTCAGCCTCTTACCACACCTTGCCCCTCTGTTTGTACACTGAGCGCGCCTAGTGGGTGAACCATCAACATCTCATAACTCCTTCATGCATTGTGTGATTTGCTTGAAATTTGAACTGTGGGATGAGTGGTTGCCCCTGTACGCAAATGCCTACATCTGGTCACAAGAGGACGCGCAGGCCTGGGTCGGCGGTTGCGCGGAACGAGGGCCCGTATATGACTGCTTGCAGTCCTAGTTATTATTATTCTCACTTTTGAAATCGAAATTTTTGCGCTTTTCTATGCTCAAAAACTCACCAAACTTGGCAAAGTAGTCCGGCCCATCCAAAATTTGATATTTTGGGGGTCGCGCACAATGTCGCAGCGAAATGGCGAAATAGCGTCCCCTAAAAATGTTCAAAAACCCATCCGCATTGGGGTTTTTTCCTCATCGCAGCCTTACGAAATTCGGCACACATATTTACCATGCCGGGACGCACAAAAAAGTCTCTTACCGTCATGGTGAAATGTCAACAGGAAGTCCGCAATTTTGATTATAAGTTTCGATTTTGAGCTAATTTTTGCCATTTCCACTACTTACATTTGAACAAACTCATCCTAGGGATTTCATCCAATCATCTTCGAATTTGGTCAACATCATCATGACCCCATGGTGATCAAAAGAATGTAATCAGTTGAAATGGCGTGGCTGCTAGGGTTCGTCAAACTTTGGCGAGCTTTTCGGAGCACGCCATTTCACTTCGAATGGCTGTCACGCCCACATACTTAATTGTAGATCTGTCAAACTTGCTGGACATGATGAGGGCTCTGCCCTGAATGTGTGCATATATTAACATCCCACCTGCGCCATGGCGCCCCCCGGTGGTAACAAGGAATGTCCTGTTTTTACTTTAACAGGTCCTGATGTCACATAGTTAACCCAATCAACTTCATTCCACTTCTAAAACATGCAGAACAAGTTGGTGAACGTAGGCGAACGCCGTGAAGTTATGAGTAGCGGCGTCCGTGTGGAGGTGTGCCGAAGTCTTCATGCTTCATCCTTTTGAAACTTCACGTGTGATGACGGTTGGCCACTGAACACACCTGATCCCTCTATTTGAACACTGAGCGCCCCCTTGTGGATGAACCATCAACATGTCATAACTCCTTCATGCACTGCGTGACTTGCTTGAAATTTTAACTGTGTGATGAGTGGTTGCCCCTGTACGCACATGCCCACATCTGGTCACAAGGAGACGCACTGCCCTGGGTAGGTGGTCGCGCGGAACGAGGGCCCGTATATGACTGCTTGCAGTTCTAGTTATGATTGAACTTTGATTTTGAGGAATCTATATTACTTGCCAATATTTCGCCGCCTAAAGCAGCTAAATCAAGAGACAAAATTAACCAGGAACCTGTTGCTGCTACTAGCAAAACTGACCTAGCAGACACGTTAGCCCAGGGGTGCCCCTGCCCTCCTTTCTAACTTTTTTAGAGACTTGCCTATTCCGATTCTATCTTCAGATTAAGTATCTCCCCTGGATGCACCAAAACAACAGGAGATTGTGGCTGCTATCAAATCATCACAACCTCTCAAATCGCCAGGCCCGATGGTCTGAAAACGCCATAGACACGCTCATGCGTTAGCATCGGTCCCGTTTTTAAGTTCTAAAATACATCAACTGTTTCAGAAGACCATAACAGGTCAGTTTAACATAAAAAAGTAAATATTAACTCAGACATATGCTCTTTGTTTTAGTGGGGAAAAATTAAGATAAAGTGAAACAAAACAAAGAACCAACGCAGCAGATCAAAGCATTGCTTCATTGGTTCAAAGCAAAGCCACACCCTGCTCTACTTGGGGAAGGTCTACCAATGTTCCCAAAAAGACAGGGAGGAGAAGGACCATGGCTTATAGCAAGCAGGAAACAGAGTGGAAAGGAGTGAAAATTCACACAGTCCCTTCCTCCGCAGTCCATGCTGAGATTGCTGCTGCTTTGATTTGCGCAGAACGGGATGTTGCTTTGACAGTGAGTGTATCATATTTCGGCCCAAAACACGCATGACACCACGTGCATGTGGGGTTAAATTTTCCAAATGATGGAAATCTGTCATGGTGACGGAGAACTTTAACCCATGACCTAGGAGTCAATGTAACAAGAAAGTTTTGTGATCTTTTTAAAAATAATTTTGACAAGCTGCAAGTTAAAGTACAAGATTTAAACAAATGGTCTCTCATCCCATCTTCACTGATTGGCAGTGTTAATGCTGTAAAAATATCTGTGCTACCCAGATATGTGTGTATTTATTCCAGAGCCTCCCTGTGTTTATTTCCAAGTCTCATTCTAAGAAACTGGATTTAATTATTTCATAATTTTTTTTTGGAATGGTTAAAAAAAAACCAAAACAAACAAACAAACAAAAAAAAAACAAAACTCATTTACGCAAAGAACATTTGCAGAAATCTAAACTGGATGGTGGGGTAGTTCTCCCAAATTTTCAGTATTACTGGGCAGCTAATATGTGCCGTTTATCACATTGGGTACATTATCATTCTAGAAAAAAATGGCCCAACATGGGTGGAGCTGGAGAGCCTTTCTTGTAGTCCCTTGTCTACCAGTTATAATTGGTACATCAGTTCCATTACCACAAAATATAACTGTTAAAAATCCTATAGTTCATAATTCAAATACAATTTATTTACAATTCCAAAAACATTTTGGTCTTCAAAATATGAGTTTATATAGCAGATAGAAGAAAATATTTTGTTTCCTCTTCTATACAGGACACTACATTCAACTAAATATCACTTGACCTCCTCAGATTTTTTTTTCAGATACCTTCAAGTAAGGCACTTTGTAATGAGCACCATTTCAGGATTTCCAGACAGACCGCCCACGAACATAATAGAAAATGTAATGTCTTTTATGCCAGCCCAAAAGCAAGCCATTTCTAAAATGTTACGCCTAATTTCTCATCTCGATGACACATCAATGGCTGTTATCAAGGAGGCTTGGGAACAGGATTTACAGTTAAATATTAGTGATTTACAGTGGGCCGATGCACAGAGTAAAATCCACTCATCTTCAATGTGTGCAAGACAGTCTATGGTTCAGTTCAAGGTAGTTCACCGAACGCACCTTCATAAAGCCAAACTAGTCAGGATTTATCCCCACATTCATACAATGTGGGGATACTGGTATCAGGCATTATTATCACTTTACCGAGGAGTTGCTAGGCCGGTATCGTAGATTTAGGTCAACGCTACCTGGCTATATCTGCCCGCTGTGCGTAAACAAATGACGTCATAGCGCGCGCAGCCCAAGAACTGTCCACAGAGGGGGGAAAAGAAGGCCCCAGGGGAAAAGATGAAAAGGCAAGAAGTGTGTTGGTCCCAATATGGATATTCCGGATGATTTTCTCACGGATAGTACGACAATGAACAGCAGCCAAAGCAGCCAGCTTGATGAGGACGCACTGCCGAATTTGGAGAGCAGCCGCGCGCGCCAGCCGACACAACATAGGTTAAAGTGAGCCAACTTTTTATGTACGCGTTACGCGTTGTGTATTTAAGTAAAAAGTGATAATGCAAATAACATGCATTTGTTGTGCGGTACGCATTTTCTGAGTCCCTCCGTCCATGCTGTCGCCCACAATGACAGATATTCGCCCGAGTTAGCCGAGGGCAAATATCGAGAGCGTGGACGTCGGGCCTCTGAAAATGCATACCTCCCTCCAAAAGCATGTTATTGTATTAATATGCACTATCATGGTGTAAATACCCAGTCCGCAATACAACAGGGATGTCAATAATAATAATGAGACGACTGCGGCTATATCTGAAGACACATACCAGCGAACTATATAGTTGACAACAAGCAGCAGATCACAATCCATAGGACATCCAAACAGTCAGTATGCATTTATAGTAGCAGGCAAGCGATAGTCAGAAGATCACACTATACTATTTCATGATGCAGTTACCAACTAGGTACAAAACTTCCCAGTAAAATGCAAGACGATGGGGATTTACTAGAAAACTGAATCAGCATGTGTACGATTGCACATATGAGGCGGATTTTGTGGCATACACAAGTATGCGGATATCATGAGCCATCTGTCAACATCAACTTAAAGAACAGCGAGCAAAAAGCAGTGTAGTACATCTAAAGTCTGTCTATTACTAGATACTACACTAACAGTTGTGCAGAATGTACTAACCAACATTTAAAATATGCAAAGAATTCAAAGGCAACGTACGTTTCAATGACGTATTACACTGTGTACTTTGAACATTGGATTAGTCAGTTCCATGAAAGTTTTACTTTACGTCATCTTTAATCAATTTGACACAATTCACTTTATGCCACCTTCTTTTTATGTTTGGGCAGAAAGGCCTTCACATTTTTGACACCCCAAAGCCGAACTCTACCAAGATTCAAATCTATCGACAGTACTGACAGAGTTAAAACTGCCACATTTCTGGATCTCCCGTAACTGCCACCACAAACGGCCGCAACAGTTAACGTGATTTCAACATAACAGTAAAATAACAGTAACTGATGAGGCCTAGACAACCGTTAGTCACGTGTCAACCGGGGCGCTGGTTACTAATAAATATAGCTTTAGTTACCTTCAGAATAAAGTAAATACCACTTAGATGGTGATGACGAAATCGAGTTTAAAACACACTATATCAAATACCGGGGTAAAACAAAGCATATATCACGGCCATTCCGTTTATGAGGCCTGTTCGAGAGCGGCTAACGGCGGGCCTGCTAACATGACACGAAAGCACACAAAAAACCCACTTCCGTTCAAGTCCCACATCCCATTAAGTCGGTTTTTATTACAATACCACACCAACGTACATACAGACACCAATATATGCACTTTGGGTGGGAAAACCAGCGGAAGACGCTCTTACCTATTGTCATATTCAGCCGACATTATCACAAAGAAAGAATCTGCGGCAGAAACACATTATATATGATGACGACACAGAAACACGTGTTCTCATTGGAAAGGACAGCTGTCGTTTAGCTAGTTCCCGCCCTCAGCGACATGCGATTGGTCCTTCAAAACTGGGAGGACTTTCTTTCATGTTCCCAACACTAAGTCCTCAAAATAGTTCTACAGTGACTAGAAAACCGCCTGACTAGAAAATCACTAAGGGCCCTTGGGCAAGGCCTTTAATCCCCTATTGCTCCCGGTGTGTAGTGAGTGCCTTGTATGGCAGCACCCTGACATTGGGGTGAATGTGAGGCATAACTGTAAAGCGCTTTGAGCGTCTGATGCAGATGGAAAAGCGCTATATAAATGCAGTCCATTTACCATTTACAGTGAAACGTTTAGAGATGGCGACACACCAGGTTTTATTTATTTTTGCTTTTGATCCCAGTATCACCGACAGCAGCAGAGGGAACATCACCAAGATGCAAACAATTTTTTTTTATCTAATAAACCAATTTAAATTAACATGCCATAATGAAAGAAGACTTGGGTTTCTCAAATGAGTATTTCAATTAGGTTTCAGTCTGCATCTGGTTTTGTCAGTAATATTGTTATTAAAGTCCCAACTGTTCCCTGTGGAGGAAGTAAGAAAACGTTTGGGGGTATCCAGCGATGTCACAGGAAAAGCCCAATTTACAAGATAAAAAAAATTATGATTGCACTTAACAAAAAAAAAAAAATCTAGGTACTTTCCTTGACATTTGTCACTTTATTAGCAGGAAACATGCAGTTCTTGGTTTCAGTGTGGAAGGTTCGAACCCCATCCTTGCCCATTTCTCCATTTAATGTGGCGTTACCTCACAAAGAGCATCAGACAATTTGAGCCAAATCAACAAGTGGATCTGCTGTGGTAACCCCAAGTGAAAACAACAGAGAAGCTGGAAGGACTTACTTATATGCAATTCTTAGAGAATGGAGAAAAATATATTTGGTCCTTCCCTCATCTGAGGTTCATTTGGAATGTGTAGCAGCTTTGCCCTCTCTCGTCTGTGTTGTGTTGTTGACTGATGTGAACTCACGACTTCCAGCATGGGAGGCAAACCAGAAACTCAAGATCCAGGACTTAGGCCTTTTGCCCAGAAAATCCTTTTAGTTGTTGGGGAGTGAGGTTTACTATTGCACAGTGACTCCTGTGCGGCATCAGCAATTTAAAAAAAAAAAAACTATCTGCACCACAAAGCGGTAATGTGTGAGGAATTGGTAAATTGGTGCTCCCTACACGGCTGCAGGTGCCCCTGCTTGCTGAGGTGCGCAGAACAGAATTAGTGCATGAGGGGTTCGGTGTGGTTGTCTTGTGTGTTGTCGCCAGGGTCAGGCGCTCTCCTTCCCATGCGCTCTGGAGGGAGCGTCCTGCTTCACTCAGCAAGATCCTGCTGTCCGGCTCCACAGCATCTCCTCTGGCAGGGCAAAGTCTATAGCCACAACACAGAAGCAGAACTCTGCACCACATTTCTCTGTCGATCATCCAGCGCCAACCCAAAGGTGCAAATTTGGTGAGAATCCGAGAAGTAGTTTCGACGTAATCATTCAAAGTGTAAAGTGAAATCTTGATCCAGGAATCTGGATACGGATCACTTCCAAAACTGAATGGAGTCTTCCATGCCTCAATATTTATCTGTGGTGTAAATTTAAGAATCCATGAAGTACTTTTGATATAATCCTTCAAAGCACAGAAAAGTGAAATCTTGATTCAGAATCCAGATCACCTATAAAATTGAATGGAGTCTTCCATGGCCTAATATAAGTCTGTGGTGAAAATTTGGCGAGATTCTGTGAAGTAGCTTTGATAATCCTTCAAAGCCTAAAGTGAAACTTGACCCAGAATGTAGATCCAGATTACCTTCAAAATTTAATGGAGTCTTCCATAGCCTAATATGTATCGGTGAAAATTTCGTCAAAATCCGTGCAGTAGTTTTGACATAATCTTGCTAAAAGACAGACACAAATAAATGCCAATGAACTTAAGTTTTTGGCGGAGATTTAAAAAAAAAGGAAGCAAAAAAACACACCACAGCTAGCCTGTTTATCACACATTTATTCTTAGCAACCATAATGCAATGTAGAAGATATATAAAACAGTCAATTTTGTTGCATTAACTCCTGTTTGAAAAACAAAAAACTAAACAAAAACTTCCACAGCTAAACAAATGTGTTTTGGTAGAAAGAGACCAGAGGCAGGTACTGAAACACCAGTATGAACATACTGATTCTGTACTGTAGCCATCAGTCAGAGCTAGCTGGAGAAGCAAAGAAAAACACACAAACACACACAAGTAAAGAAAGAACAAAACTGTCAGAGGGTCTTTTATACTTAGTATACATAGTCCTCCTTTAATCACCATTTTAAATCAGTAAGTATAGCATCTACATGTGTGGAAAAACAATGTAAATGAAAAATTCACTATTTTAGTTTTTATTTTGGTTGCACCGTGAAGAGACGGGTGAAAGACATTTGGATGGCTAAAGAATAAAGGACGAGATGCAGACAACATACGAGTCAGATTTTATATATATATATATATATATATATATATAAAATACACACACGGTGCTTTCTACAAATACTAAATACAGAGAGAAATCCTGGTTGGCTTTGAACACATCTGAACTAGAATGGCTCATCATCAGAACTAAAAATGTCAGCAGAAAATTGTACATTCTAACCATTACTTGAAACATTTTGTCTTACATGAGGTTAAACTGATCTAAATGGTCTTTTAGAAGAGACACAGACTATCACTGGTTGTTCAGAAAATAAATCATTATAGGTTTCAATGTGAACCTTCACTGTCAAAACTCCATGCTGAAAAAGGTAAGCAGTTTACTTGGAATGGAAGGCAACGTTTGATTGAACTGGATGAATGGGAATGAAATAAGAATGAAAGCAGCAATATCTAAGCACAAACTTATCAGCTGGTTCAACTGGTCGGTGTTTGAACAGGTGTTATGAAACAGAAGTGAGGATGGAAAACAATGTTTGTCTGTTCCTTTATTGGGTTGATTCTTTACATATCCTTCGTCAAACTCCCATTCAGCCAGTGTAAATCAGAAATGCAACTGGAATGATGTAATGCAAGATTAGAATATTACCAAAATGTAACCTAGTATTGGCCTCTGTCAACCGCAAAGGTATACAAGGTCTATTAGAAAAGTATCCGACCTTATTTAAAAAAAAAAAAAAAAAAAAAAAAAAAAATATGGATTTGAATCACGTGTGCTTGCGTGAGCCAACCTTGAACCTTAATGCGCGATTTTTTTTACGCCTGTCGGTTGCGTCATTCGCCTGTGAGCAGGCTTTGAGTGAGGAGTGGTCCACCCCCTCGGCGGATTTTCATTGTCAGGGAAATGGCTGAGAGACTGTTGCTTTGCTTGATCAAATTTTTTTTTTTTTAGAAACTGAGGCACATCCGTGTGGACACCATTCGAGAAATTCACGTGGTTTCTGGTGAAAATTTTATGGGCTTCAAAGATATTAAGGGATGTTACTGTCGCTTTAAGGACGGCCCACAGCAGCTGTGGGGCGCGCCGCGCTCCAGCTGCCATCGACAGGCTGAACGACCATTTCATTTCTAAACGGATCGCTCTGTGGATCCGTGACCATCGTGTGCACTTTCTCTGGTTATCACAAGAGCTGGACATCACCCATTTTCCTGCAGATTTCACTTTTAACAAGAGATTTTGTCACGGAAAGCCGAGCGGACACTTCGCGCGTCATGATGGATTCGCTGCTGGACCGACACAAAACCACCTCCGTTTTGGTCTCACAGGACGGCTTTGAGATGGCGTTCAGACAGCTGTTGGTGGTTTTTCAGTCGAGTGATTATCCAAGAAATTGTGGATGTGCCTGGACATGCCAGAACATGTTCTATGACGCTTCATCACGGCGTTGCTTTGCGCGTCACCGCCGTTTCGGAGTGCCAGAAGGACAAGCTGGGACATGTCCACCTCTCCACAATTTCTCTGATACTCACTTGACTGGTAAGCACTGAAAGGCATGTCCCAGCTTGTCCTTCTGGCACTCCGAAACGGAGGTGTTCTTTGTCTCGCTTGCCGTCGTGACGCGCGAAGCGTCCGCTCCTTTCCATGACAAAATCTCCTCGTAACAGTGGAATGTGCCGTTCATTTCCAAACTGGACGCTGTGTTTTATCCGGGACATCGTCTGGACTAGCACAGGAATTGTGAAAAGACGTGGACATCAGCACTTTTTGGCAAATTGAGACAGACGTGCGGAGGAATTCCGCCGCGACGCGCAAAGCAACGCCGTGATGAAGCGTCACAGAACATGTTGTGGCATGTCCAGTCTCTCAGCCATTTCCCTGACGATGAAAATCTGCCGAGGGGGGGTGGACCACTCCTCACTCAAAGCCTGCTCACAGGCAAATGACGCAACCGACAGGCGTGAAAAAAAAATCACGCATGCGCATGAAGATTCAAGGTTGGCTCACGCAAGCACACGTGATTCAAATCCATATGGGTTTTTTTTTTTTAAATAAGGTCGGATACTTTTCTAATAGACCTCATAACTGTATACATGGAAATAAAATGATCAAAGCAGAGAGAAATGGGGTAGAAGAAAACCAAATAATGACATCTACAATGGTAAACCAGTAGTAGGTCATGTTTCTCAACATCGTCAAAACTGGGCAAAAGGTTTAAAAAAAAAAAAAAAAAAGCTTTTGAGACAATTCAACTTTTTCAGTTATTTCACTTCATCTTGTTTCAAAGTTCCTCCATTAAGGTAGTGTTAGGAGAGTCACACGATGAGCTTGCAGTTACACAGTTCTTTGTACATTTGTCTCCTCAGCCGAGGCATATCCTGCTGGCCGAATCTGAATGGCTGTCCTAATGCCAGACACTTGCAGTACTACAGAGAGTAGAGAGCAAATGAGAAGAGGAGGAAGGAAAAAAGTTAGACTGAAAAGTCATCAGCATGTGATTTACTTTTTTCATACATTTCTACCCAAGCCGTCACAATGCAAACAACATACAAGCGAGATCAATGACTAGAGGTGAGAAAGATCAGTAAAAAGATACAAACAAACAAAAACAACCAACTGCCTTCCAATGTTGGCAAGATTCAAAACTGCTGAGTCATCAAGTGCCAAACTGGCTACTGGAAATGAGCTATCTGTGTCTGCAGCAAAAGCACCAGAGTCCCTTGACTGAGGGGAGCAACGTTAACTTAGAACAGGGTTGGACAATTATTTTTTGCAAAGGGCAAAATGAGAAACAGAAAATATTGTGGAGGGCTGGCCAAAAGGCTAAACTCGAGTCTGCACAATCATAACTTCATTCCTATATAAAAAACAGTAAATCGTTTTAACAAACTAGATGTTCTGATTAGGTAATGCAAAAAAAGAGGTTACCTTACAAAAATGTAATTTATTCAATCAAATTTCCAAGACAATAGTGAACAAAATGTGAAACATTTTGCCTCATTACATTTGTGATCATTTTCAGTCACACTGACCCAAAACAGACTTCGAGTTTAATATACTCTCAAAACTGAAACTAACTGTTGGAACAAGGAGGTTCTTGGCTTTCTGAAGACATCACATCAATGATCAATGTCCAGCAGTAATTAAAGACAAGTCACAGTATCACTGTCACTGAACTGAACTGTGCAGAAAAAATGAGAAGAGTGTCCCAGTAGTTCTTATCGTGTCTTTGCATGTCTTTGTATTTTCCACCACTTTTCACATTTTAGTGTTTTTCAGTTTGTTTTTCTTGTTCAGTGAAATCTGGTCTCTGTTGATCTTTAACAAGTGTATCAAATGTGAAGCACAGCTGACAGATGATCATCAGTGAGAGAGGACTTGGACCTGGATTTATTATACTTCATCAAATCCACCTCTCTCTTGGCTCTTTGGCATGAGCGGATATTTTTGAGGAGTGGTACACATCGATTGGATTAATGATTTCTGGGGGTGGGGGACAGCCTTCAAAATAAAAGCAATGCGGTTTTAGTTCAGTCAAAGGCTTGGTCACACGACGACAGCAGAACGAAGTAGAAAAAGTCAAAAAGTCATGAAAAGGTGGATGAATGATCTGCACCTTTCCCATCACTGAAAAGCCTGTGGCGCACGAGTGTGAAAATTAAACATTCACGATCATGGGACCGAAAATGGGAGTAAAATCAAACGGTCTCCGGCGCTGGATCCATGGCTCCGTTCACCATCTCTGGCACTTTCCCCACGGATAGTTCCCTATGCATCACGCAAATGCGCGTGCCAGGCTGTGCGGCGAACGTGATGGCGCCGTTCCAGGCTGTGCGGCATGCACTACCTGACGGCATTGTGGCGGGCCCTGCCATTACGCAATGGCGCCGTACCAGGCTGTGTTGTGTGGGGTGATCGCTCTGTGCCAGGCTCTGCTATACTCCAGAGGACACACACACACGTAGCCACAAAATGGCTTGGGAGGTGGACGAAGGTCACTCGCAACACTAACTTGATAGAATAGGAAATATTTTATTCTTTAATTTCCAGGTATTTGCGGGCTAGTCCGAGTCAGCCAAAGAGCCAGATATGGCCTGCAGGCCGTAAAATACCCAGGTGACTTAGAATATGGCGTCACTTTGGTTCCAACTACTGAATGAACCGTTTGTTTTTAACCACATACAGCAACACATCCAGGTAAAGGTCTTATCAAAATAAATATAAAAATAGTTAAACTATCAAATTTACAATTTATGATGATTTATTTAATTAATTTAAAGCCTAATTTATGCTTCTGCAGCTCTGTAAGTCCGTGTCATACAATGACGTTTGTAACCGGTTTAAAGTTCTCTGCCGCTGGATCATGCTTTATTATGGATTAATTTGACACTCAAGCTTTTCTTTCTATAATCATCACCGAATCATCACAGAAATGACTCCGCTCCCACTTTACTGAAATTGGCGACTGTCAGAGCACTGAACTTTAATTTGTACCTCTGTTACTTTGCACTTCCAGACTGCTTGGGGTTTGTAATGGAAATACATTGTGACTGGACAGGACATTTTACCCGATGTGAGCGAAAACCCGTTATACAAAAGCCGTTATATATGGCGTTTATTACATGGAAAACAATACAAAAACTTTGGGACTTTTTTGTTCGGTGATTGTGAATATCTAGTTTATACCTCACAAAGCACTAACGATTATGTCGGCTTCCATCCCACACAGCTGACTATTTTCCCAAATTTTCTTCTGTTCTGATGTGAAGGGAATCTATACATCTTGAAGCCCTTGTTGTGTCTATTTGTGCATCCAAATGCACAGCAATTCTGCATTTTCAGTGAATAAATGAATAAAATAACTGGATTTATAAGCAGATAGATTAACAGCAAACACTATTGAGTCACGTGACTTTTTTTTTTTAATTGTCATGTCATTCTCTCAAAGTACTCTAAAAAGTACCAAAACAGTTTTGTATAGTTTATGGCTTGAACAAAATATTTTAAAAAGGAAAACCAAAATTTAACTATCTTATTTGAAAAAGACAACTCTGACTCTTTGAATTTAGCTCATTTATGTGGGACAGAAACAGCAGTCAGAATAAAGGCTGGATAAACAACAAATGCCAACACAGACCCAGAGCCACTGGAAAATAAGCAGTTCAATATGTTACATGCCGCAAGGTACGAAGACCTTGCTGGACATGTATGCAACGTTTCCAGCGTTTGACAAAGAAATGGTTTTCAACATAGTTATAACATGGATTATGGACAGTTCTATGAGAGGTGACTCATCCATAAGGGAGATCAGGCGATACACCACCCAAGACCATTCTACACATCATTACCAGTAGCTTTGGCCTGTTTACACAGTTTAGTGTGTCTCTGAAGATTCATTAATTCTTTCACTACACCTGCTTACTCCGATTAAGGGTCTATCAGCCCATCACAGGGCCACATACACACAAACAGTTGCCTCTGAAGATCACTGTCCAATCAGTGTCATGTTGTGTTCCATGAAGTCCACTGCTTCGGGATCATTTCTGTTGGGCTGATAATCATCCTGACTGGTGTCAGACATTCATCATCTATTTTACTCCCCTCCAAAACTGATGGCTCCCTCCAATCAGGGGTGCCAACAGGCCATGATGGAAAAAGATGCAATGGCCTGAAGGGCCATGATGCCACCAACGGTGGGATGTGGGGAAGGTGTGGATGGGGCCGCCTAAGGTCCACTCTCCTGGTGGAGGTTTGGCGAGCCTCTGCCAAGAAAATATTTAGAAAATAGGAGGTTCTAGGAGCAAATCTTACCGATACCAGCAAAATGCTGGCAAAAAGAGTAAATTTCATGTTTGTGAGTTATGACATTGATAATATCAAAAATATCATTAACAGTGATGTGAGTGGCCCTTGAAAAAACGTTTTCATGATATTGGGACTGCAGCACACAGTGGGGAGTTCAAATTTGCTGCAATCTAGTGCAATTAATAAACTAAAAGAGATATTTCTCAGTACAATTTTCTTGCTCATTAGAATACGGTATTATTTAAGGATGTTCCGATCACGTGATCGGAAATCAGGCCCGATCACGTGGTTTCAGACTTGATCGAAATTGGACGTTGCATCCCAATCAGGAATCCGATATAGATTTTATCCTCATTATTTTGATCAGCGCTATTTCAGGCTCATTATTGCAGATTAATGGGCCTTTCACACGTCGGAAGCGTCAGAGGCGTCAAGAATCTGTCTAAAAAGCATTATTTTCAATGATATGCGTTGCATTTTAGAGGCGCGTCGCGTCAAAAGCCGAGCTAAAGCGACTCTGACAGAGCGCGCATTGCCGCTTGTCGGCAGGCTGACGCGGGCAAAGTTCAACCCAATTTTTTTTTTTTTTTTTTTTTGGGAAAAAAAAAACAACAAAAACACAAGTTCAACCCAATCCAACTTTAGACGCTCTAAGCTGTGACGTAGCTTCGCTCTGTCCAATAGGAACGACGCGTCGGGCCAAAACACGGAAGACTAGTGGCAGAAATCATCTCTACAAAACTGAAACGTGTTACAGGACTGCTCATTTATAGAGCAGTTTTCTGAAGAAAAACCCTTGGAAATTTTTGTTGTTACCTCAAAATTTCTGATTACTGTTTAAAAAAGTATAACACTTGTAATTAAATTAGCTAAATCAAATGATTCTTTAGAAACCTTTCATCTGTAAATTAAAACCACCTGTTATTTCAGATTAGATCATTTCTTGTTTAACATAAGGAACCTTGAACATTTATTTTCAGACAAATAAAATAACATGGAAATTTGTACATTTTTTAAGTCTGGTAGATTATTACTTGATTGTTCAAGCTACTTCAAGGAGAAGTGCACTGCTTAAGTGATAAATAAAATAAGGTGATTCAAATGAAAATATTATATATTTAGCATTTGTTCATTGTTCATTCAGTTTTTTTTAAAGTATCGGATCGGGATTCGGTATCGGCAGATACTCAAAATCAGATGACTCGGAATTGGATCGGGGCCAAAAAAAACAGATCGGGACATCCCTAGTATTATTACTATTTCATAAAACCACATATTTGCATTGGACTGTTACTGTTCTCTCATTTATAACAACTGATGGTGTCTCAACACAAACAAAAATATAATTTGATACAAATAAAGCTGCCCCGACTGTTCATTAAGTCACCAATATCACTTAGTTCTCAGGACCACTGACTGGTTTAAATTTGATTCTTATTCACATATAAATGATTTTTCCATTCAGTGCTGATGTCAGCATTTCTGGGATACTGCCAATTTACGTGTTGTACACAACCACGCACAAACCTTTTTCACATCAATACTGTAGTGTAGCGGAAAGCTGTGATCAAACAACCAACATCTTAAGCTTGCATTAAGCAGAGGCCATGGAGTTTCTTCAAACAAAAATAAACTCCATACAGCAAGGCCTGGTATATCTCCAGGTGTCAAAGAGGAGACGCTCCAAGTCAGGCACAGCTTGGATCTGTGTCAAATCACCATTAATCAGGATTTAAGACTTCAAAGTGTATTCCTCACAGAGCTGTGAATCCTTATCAGTACCCCAAACCAGATGCAACTCAACTCCCCTCTCACATAAAAAAAAAAAAAAAAAACCTCCACAGAAAGACACTTTCTTCACAAAAAGTCGTAAAAAGAGGTTTTTCACACTAGACTCAAAAGAAAACAGCTCACTGAAGGATTACCCTCAATCTACTAATTATTGCAAGGTTTTTCTGGTTGAAATTGACTCAGTATTACGCTTTCACATTTCTGCCAGATAAATACAAAATCTAACCATGGAACAAGAGTGACCCTGACTCCTGCAGACTCAAAATTGTAACCACATTTTAAAAAGAAAATTTTGTTGTATTGTTGTAACAAAAGAAAACTAGAAGCACTCAGACAGTGCAAACCTCCGCCAAGGCCATGGGGTCACTGACGCCATAACATCTACACGCCGTGGAATCATTGAACCTAAAAAAGTCTAACAATGATGTTTGCTCAGTAGTAAAAAAAAGTTTCATCTGCTGTGAATGGATAGCATGTATCCTTAGCGCTTGGCATTACAGTTTATTGCAACTTGCACCTTTCCCAGAAGCTACTGTCATCTGAGCACTGATATTGATATTGCATGTGCTTATAGACAAAAACAAGTGAGACAAAATTCAAATTATTAAACTAAACTGCAAATATATGAATTTTTTAACATTTATGAAACACTTCTCTAAACAAGGCCATAGGGTCACTGACCCTAAAGAGATTCCCTCCTTGGCACAGTGATCTATTTCTTTTTGTCTCTCTCTAAAATTGTATATAATAATCATTAGATTATTAATATATAGACAAAAATAAATTTAAGAAATATTACAATTTGAAAACAAATGCACCCGAACATGATGACAGCTGCAACTGCTTAATGCTAACTTTTAACATTGAAAATGCCAAAGACATGCTAACACTTTAGCATCGGGATCCGGATCGTGATCCTGATCACCACTAAAATTTAATCACTTGTTCCTCTTGTCATTTCCAACCACTCCACAAAATTTAATCAAAATCTGTTCAAAACTGAGTTATCCTGCTGACAGACAAACAAACGAGACCGAAAACATAACCTCCTTGGCGGAGGTAAAAAGGGAAAAGGAAACATGTCACTCTTTTCTATTTATGCATGAAAGTATTATATTTGATGCGTTATACTCTGTTCATTGGGGAACGTTTACTTAGTGTGTTTATATATATATATATATATATGTGTGTGTGTGTGTGTGTGTGTGTGTGTGTGGTATATACAACTCCCGGCAAAAATTATGGAATCACCGGCCTCAGAGGATGTTCATTCAGTTGTTTAATTCTGTAGAAAAAAAGCAGATCACAGACATGACACAAAACTCAAGTCATTTCAAATGGCAACTTTCTGGCTTCACTCTAAGAAATCAGGAAAAAAAAAAAAAATTGTGGCAGTCAGTAACGGTTACTTTTTTAGACCAAGCAGAGGGAAAAAATATGGAATCACTCAATTCTAAGGAAAAAATTATGGAATCATGAAAAACAAAAGAACACTCCAACACATCACTAGTATTTTGTTGCACCACCTCTGGCTTTTATAACAGCTTGCAGTCTCTGAGGCATGGACTTGAGTGACAAACAGTACTCTTCATCAATCTGGCTCCAACTTTCTCTGATTGCTGTTGCCAGATCAGCTTTGTAGGTTGGAGCCTTGTCATGGACCATTTTCTTCAACTTCCAAAGATTTTCAATTGGATTAAGATCAGGACTATTTAAACCATGACATTGACCCTATGTGTCTTTTTGCAAGGAATGTTTTCACAGTTTTTGCTCTATGGCAAGATGCATTATCATCCCCAAACATCCTTTCAATTGATGGGATAAGAAAAGTGTCCAAAATATCAACGTAAACTTGTGCATTTATTGATGATGTAATGACAGCCATCTCCCAGTGCCTTTACCTGACATGCAGCCCCATATCATCAATGACTGTGGAAGTTTACATGTTCTCTTCAGGCAGTCATCTTTATAAATCTCGTTGGAATGGCACCAAACAAAAGTTCCAGCATCATCACCTTGCCCAATGCAGATTCGAGATTCATCACTGAATATGACTTTCATCCAGGCATCCACAGTCCACGATTGCTTTTCCTTAGCCCATTGTAACCTTGTATTTTTCTGTTTAGGTGTTAATGATGGCTTTCGTTTAGCTTTTCTGTATGTAAATTCCATTTCCTTTAGGCGGTTTCTTACAGTTCGGTCACAGACGTTGACTCCAGTTTCATCCAGTTTCCTCCCATTCATTCCTCATTTGTTTTGTTGTGCATTTTCGATTTTTGAGACATATTGCTTTAAGTTTTCTGTCTTGACGCTTTGATGTCTTCCTTGGTCTACCAGTATGTTTGCCTTTAACAACCTTCCCATGTTTGTATTTGGTCCAGAGTTTAGACACAGCTGACTGTGAACAACCAACATCTTTTGCAACATTACGTGATGATTTACCCTCTTAAGAGTTTGATAATCCTCTCCTTTGTTTCAATTGACATCTCTCGTGTTGGAGCCATGATTCATGTCAGTCCACTTGGTGCAACAGCTCTCCAAGGTGTGATCACTCCTTTTTAGATGCAGACTAACGAGCAGATCTGATTTGATGCAGGTGTTAGTTTTGGGGATAAAACATTTATAGGGTGATTCCATAATTTATTCCTCAGAATTGAGTGAGTCCGTATTTTTTTCCCCTCTGCTTGGTCTAAAAAAGTAACCGTTACTGACTGAATTTTTTAACCTGATTTCTTATAGTGTTTCTTAAAGCCAGAAAGTTGCCATTTGAAATGACTTTAGTTTTGTGTCATGTCTGTGATCTGCTTTTTTTCTACAAAATTAAACAACTGAATGAACATCCTCCGAGGTCGGTGATTCCATAAGTTTTTCCAGGGGTTGTACTCCATTCAATACCAATTAAAATATCATGCCTGTAGCCAGGATCTGAAATGAGAGGGGGAATGGTATTCTTTTTTGATGAAAGTGGACTTTTGCTGACAGGGGGTCTGGAATTGCCTTGTGCTGCATATCAAGTACACAGTAATGGCTGCGTAAGTTGCATGGAGGGGGTAAAAAAACAAACAAAAAAAAACCTTACGTGCAGCGGGGGGAGAAGCTTGGCTCCATGACACTGTTTTAACAGACTGCCTGGACATGCAGATGGATTTGACACATTGGAAAAAGTCAGAAAACATTTCCGGGAGTTAATGGACTTTATGTAAATATGCCACAATTGTGAGAGAACCTGAGGTGAAAGAAAGCTGCAGCCAGTGTTCTGTCGAGATGAGGTCCCCTGTTGAGTGTATCTCCCCGTAGCGCAAATTGATAGTTACGTGTGCTGAGCTGAGTTCCTCGTCATCTAATGACAAACCAACTGGTTTCTGCTTCAAAGACAGCATGTATCGTTCGCGATCTGTCCATGAGGAGTAGAAGGTAGAAATGTCCTCTCACTGGCGATCGGCCCGTGAGCAGGAGTTAATGGACTTTACTTAATGTGCCACATTCATGAGAGAACAAATTCCAGAGATTTATAACCAAAGTGTTTTTTGGTAAATAATGATGTCAGGTGGAAAAGAAAGGGGTCTTAGTATGGCATTAAGTAGTAAAAAAGAAAAAAAAAGTCGACACAGAAGATACAGGCGGTAGTGACGAGACTATGCTAGCAGAAATGGTAACTTAGCTTCCATCCACGACACCATCAACAAAACCATGATTAAGCCATGTCTGGACTACAAAATAATATTTCCGAACAGTTAACAGATATTAACCAGAAGCTGGGAGAAAAACTGCAGAAAAAAATAGAGGCTACTTTAAAAAGACTAGGCTAAGCACATTGAAGACGTGTAAACATTTGTCATGGAGGTGCAGGAGGACCATCACTTATGAGAGCGTGGACCAAGCCGCCCGGGATCTATGAGCAAGGGGCCTCCCGAAACCACCAAGACCTGAGGGCACACAGAGAGAAGCACCGCGTCCAAGCTGACAAGCTCCGTGGATTTAACCGACTGGTTGAAATGGACGAGGACTGTTCATCCATTATTTTTCCCTGTTTAGTTTGAACCTGCCACCTTGTGGTCAAAACATCCCCCTACACAAGAGGCCCACAGAAAGCCTCTTTGATGAAAGCTCAGTTTTTATTTACGTTTTTTTTTCTCCCCCACTGTTGCAACCATTCTGTACTCATTGTTCATAGAAATTGTTTATTGCTGTTGATTGTGAGCATATGTCTGAGAAATGGATGAAAATGGTGAAAAACAAAAGACCCCAAAATTAACTGCCTCCAGCTAGTAATCAAGTGTTCTTTAAAAAACATTTGAACTAATTGCATTCCAGACTGCTGGAGTTTTGATTTGTGCAGGTGACTTCAACATGATTTTAAATCCAAAGATGGACACGACTAAAAAAACAACGAACATCACCAACACTGAAAGATGGATTAAAGGAAGAGTCCAGGATCTTGGCTTGATAGTTGTCTGGAAAGATTTTCACAACCAGGTAAGACAGTATAATACATTTTACTCAAGTCAACATAATGCCTACTCAAGGATTGTTTATGTATAACAGAGATGCAGGTTACAAGAATGTGAAATAAGTCAGAGGGACATATCAGATCACTCCTCCATCCACTTAAAATTACACTTAGATAGTGGATATAAAATAACATGGAGATTAAATACTAGTATGCTAACTAACCCTGGGTTCAAGGAAATAAACAATAATCTAAAAACGGACTTAATAATAATAATAATAATAATAATGATGGGGATGTGACCCCAGTGGTACTGTGGGATGCTGCTAAGGCAGTTGAGGGGGAAACCATTTTGTCAAAAAGGTCAAAACTTAAAGACTACTAGAACTGGAAAAACAACTTCTACAGCTCGAACAACAGCACGGTAAAAAAAAAAAAAAAAGATCCACAATTGAGCAATTCTATGGTAATGGAATTACAACAGCAGCAAAATCTGGACATATGGCATCTAACCACAACAGATTAGCTCAGATTATAATTCCGTTACCGTAGAACGGCCAAATTACTTCCTCAAATGAGACCAACTAAACAAGAAATTAATAAGATATATTGCAATAAAGCAGAGAAAAAGTTAAGATTTACAAAACAGACATTATGAGGCAGACTCTAAAGCCTTCAAGATACTAGCCTGGACCCTGAGAAAACAGCAAACACAAAATACAAGCTATAAAATTAAAGATTCCATTACTAAAAAGGTAACATACAAATTAGAGGGAATACAAACTGCATTTGAGAAATATTACCAGACTTTGTACACCCAACCTACAACATCTGACACCTGCAAGGCTGAAGAATTCCTGGACCAGCTGGACCTGCCCTCTCTTGGCAAAATGCAAAATGACAAACTAATTAAAAAAATATCTCCTGGAAAAAAACTGATAAAGTCTGGTAAGTCTCCAGGGACTGACAGATTTCCAGGAGAATGGTATAAATCATTTACAGAGCAATTAATACCATTATTACAAAAGAGCTTCAATTACACCTTAGAGGGAGTTCTTCCCTCATCTTGGAAGGAGACCACAATTTCAGCAATTCCAAGAGGGTAAGGACTTAACAGAATGCAGAGCATATAGAACCATTAGTGTCCTGAACCAGGACTATGAAATATTTGCATATGTTCTTTCAAAAGAATGGAGGAGATGATGCCCACCCTGCTTGATGAGGACCAATCTGGTTTCATCCAATACAGGCAGACTCAGGAGAACCCTACATATCACTGAATATATAAAAAAGGAAAAACGCTGAGCAATTTTGCTGAGTATGGATGCAGAAAAAGCGTTTGATTTGGTGGGATGGCAGTTCCTCTACAAAGTTATGGAAAAATTTTGTTTCCACAAGAAGTTTATTAATAGTATCAGAACATTATATTCTGGCCACATGCCCTATGGCCAGAATCAAAGTAAATGGAGGTCTCTCTAGAACAAAACACCTGCAACGTGGCTGCAGCCAGCATTGCCCGGCCAGCCCGTTGGTCTTCAATTTATTTAATGAACCACTTGCTCAAACCATTAGACAAGACTTAGATCTAGAAGATCTTGTAATAAGAGGGACAGCGTACAAAACATGGCTTTATGTGGATGATATTTTCGTCAGTCTCAAGAATCTGATCTTATGGGCTTCTCTGCTAACAGCGTTAGCACTTTTAGCAGCTGTCGCGGCTCAAAGCTGTTAGAACCACCACGCAGTCTCCAAAAATATGATTTAATAAACACCTGAAGACGGACGTTCTTATTTCTTTCAAGTTTATTAGCGGACTGCAACCTAACACGGCGCATTACCGCCACGCTACTGTGGCAAAGGTGTTCATGAACCAAGACTTTGTTCAAAAAGTGATACGTTTCTCATTCAAAAAATGTTTGTGAACCGATTTGTTCGTAAAGAGAGCCGTTAGAAAACCAAGATTTCAGAGGTATGACAGACTGGAGGCATGTGCACCAAAGAATAGGGGCGAATGAGAGGGACACGGCATTTCGTGTGCTGAAGAATATTTTTTGAACTGCTCCAGAGCAAGCATCATCTTGAGGTCACCTTGAGGGAAGACAGCTGACAGGACAGCATAAGCAGGTTAAGAAGAGACATCAGGTGTTGGAATGTGTAGTGGAGGTTGTGAAAGTCATAGGGAAGAGAGGGTGAAGCTAGAGGCAGGAGCACAATAAAGCTGCGTATACCTTGGACAATGACAGTGTAGCAAACTAGACTTTGACTGACACCAAGTAACATACATTAATGCTTTCTCAACTAAAACCTGAGGCTTAAAGTGCGTTTACACATAAGCAAGACGCGCTACGAATGTCACCGTCATTCGTGGCACATTCCTGACATTCTTAATGTGACTTAAGACATCTGAATAGGTTTCTTAATAGTGCGTGTTGGTGTGTGATATTCGTGGAGCATGTTTTTGGCTGTCAAAAAATCTTCCACGAATGTCACACACCACCCTCATTTCGCCTCATGTTGTGAAGGTCACAACTGAGCGTGTTGATCCATCTTGATTAGTGATGATCCTTAACAGAGCGTGACAGCGTTCTTTTCTGCACAATTAAACCCTGCTGCACCGCATTCAGTTTCATTGCTGCAGGATGCTGAAGGAGGACAGTGATGCCAAGTCGGCTAAAAACCTCATTCCAATGCTCCTCGGCGCACTCCTGCAGGTGTTCCGCCTGCTGCATGTGCCTGATGTTTGGGAAAACGCGCAGGACGAGAGCTGCGTGGAGCCACACATCTGGCTCTCTCCATCTCCTCCTCCTTTCTGCACCACTCCGTGGCACAAAGCCAAACTAAGCATGTAGTCAAAGTTCTTCTGCTGTGGATTTCAAAGGAGCAAACTGCAGTGATCTGAACTGTTCAGCAACTGATGGTTGGATGAAAATTGTGTGTGTGTGGAGACAATTCGCCTCATTCACAACGTGACAGAACTTAATGGTGTGCTGTTACATGCGATAGCGCGCAACAATGCGGAACATTATTCTTGACTGTGTGTATTGATTCCTGATAATTCTCCAGCAACACGTGCCATTAATTGCAATGCATGGTAACAGGTTGCAGCAGTTCCTGAGGACACCTGACGCCTCTGCCCCAAATCATCACATTTGTGATCAGCGGCCCAGAATGTATACTTCATGGCATTCGTGACGTGCCGTTATGTGTAAATGCTCCATTAAATGGAGGACAAAGACTGCTGTTTCAGTCCTGACTGGGAAATTCCTGGTTCCATCTGGAGATAGCTCCAGATAGCTTTAAACATATATTTGTTTAATAAGGTTCTTAATACTAATTGGCTTTGAAATTCATCATTAAATTCAAATCAGATTCATTTATTTAATTCCTTAAGCTTTATTTCACCACTCACTTTCTTTCAACATCTCATTAGTAACAAAATGTGTCCATAAATGAACTTACTAAATCTCTGTCCAGACTCAAAGCACCAGTAAACTATTCATTTACTTGTATATTTGTAAATAAAATGTAAATGTTCCTGCTGTGGTTCATTTGTGTTCAGATGGAAACTTTTGGCCAATTGTATCATTGAATTTACAACTTTTATATTTTAGACTGATTAAATAATGGTTGTTTAAATTAAAGTTCCTGGTCTGGTTCCTGGTTAGGGGAGGTGATGGTCTAGTGGTTAAGCATTGGGCTTGAGACCAGAAGATCCTCGGTTCAAATCCCAGCCTAACCGGAAAATCCATAAGGGCCCTTGGCAAGGTCCTTCATCCCCTAGTTGCTCCCGGTGTGTAGTGGGTACCTTGTATGGCAACACCCTCACATTGGGGTGAATGAGAGGCATTATTGTAAAGCCCCCTGAGCAGCTGATGCAGATGGAAAAGCGCTACGTAAATGCAGTCCATTTACCAATTTTTTTGGTCTTTAATAAAAGAAAACCAGGTGGTGCCCCTATAATTAAATATTCTAATTAAATTCATTCCAAATAGTTTAATGCAATTTTGGATCTTAATAATTACACTTGCTATAGGTTGTGCCACAGTGTGTGGCCAAAGTTTAAGGTTTAACAACTGCAAATAATCCTAAACCATTCAATTTGTGTTGCATTCTTTTGGTGCCTCCATGAGAGGCTTTATAAAATTAAATCAACACATATCTGCACTACATATTTTGGTGCTCTCCGTGTGAGGTGCCATTAATCCCAAATTATTAAATTAAGTAATTTAATTTCAATACACTTGACCATGACAATTTCTTAGAACTAGTTATACTGTTGCGGAAATATAGTGTGTGCTTAAAAGAGCACTTGAGCAGTGTAACTGAACAAAGGTAAGCAGATCCATGCTTCGGGCACACAAGTCAGAGGCTCTCTGGTCACCCTCCTGTCCTAAACAACTGTGAATGCAGTAATCTATGCTATCAAGCATTTAATTGCAGAGAGCATCTCTGCAGACATCAAGAAAGCAGGGGTGTTTTCTGTGCAGCTTAACACTACTCAAGATATTACAGGGGAAGGACAGTGTTCTGTGACTTTGAGGTATGTCGCGGATGCCGTCCACAAAAGGCTGGCTGCAGTCATACACTACAGGACAGTCTTTTGAGACTCTGAAGTACTTGAACATCTGAAGTTGGACAAAGGCCTGTGCATCAGCAACTCCATAGATGGAACCTCTATTATGCAGGGTCAATACAGAGGTTTCTCTGCATTAATGCCATTTTAAAAAAAGACACATCAGGATGTGTGGCGCTTTGCACATGTCCTTAACGTCGTGTGTCAGATACCACCCACAGCATTATTGAAAATGGATCACTATTTGACCTGCTGAATGACACTGCTGTATTCATCAGGGAATCACATACAAGAGTGAGTGTGTGGGAGATCGAGAGCCAGGACAACAGTTGCATTTCACTAATTGGAGAGACAACACTGTGGACCAAACATAATTCCTTGAGGACAGTTTTTGGAAACTATGGCAATCCTCATGGCAGCATTTTTTGTTGAAGTGGGGTCCATACTCTGCCATAAAGAAGCTGAAGAGACTTCCATCAAATGCACAAAACAAAGCCAGAGGATACAGAGACAGCTTACACCCGATACGAAACCGTGCTAACAGCTCATTTACTTTTCTGGATATTTGAGATCACCTCCCCACTACCAAAATACCTACAGAGTGGAGAAATAGACATCCTCTCAGCACACAGAATGGTCACACAACACGATTCACTAAAAGAAATAGCAAGAGATTTCCTGGCAATCAAAGATGCAGCTGACTGTTTTGTTCATTGGACAAATGAAAAGCTCGAGGAGCAGGATGAATTAGATTTGGAAGTGGAGGCTGCACTGCCTCAAAAGCATTAAGAGGAAGAAAGTCTTGTCAGGAGAGATGGCCCAGGATGAAAGCCTCAGTGATTCAGAAAAGGCCTATGGATCAATGTTCACCACCAGATTCTTGATACAGCTGTTGAGGCCCTACACAAAAGATTCTTCATCCATGGCACCCTATATGCAGATTTATCCATCCTACATCTCCAAAACTTCCCCCTTATTCACACCAGTGCTCTCTCTAAATTAGATTAGAGATTGGATAGAGCTTTATTAATCCCTTGGGAAGACTCCCTCAGGGAAATTGAGGTTCCAGCAAAATTGTATAGCGGCACACAGGGTAAGAAGCACATAGATTATAAAAAGTGAAAGTAAAAAACAATTTGCAAATATTAACATAAATACACAAATATAAATATTAGAAGTACTGCTCGCTACTGATTTAATGGCTACTACTGTTCCTCTCCTCCTCCTCCCTCCGAGTGAGGAGCTGTACAGTCTGATGGCCTGAGGATCAAAGGAGTTCTATTTCATCCCTCCTGATCGCCAGAGGGCGGTGCTGAAAGCACTGAATGATCCCTTCGCGCATGTGCAGTTCGAGTAATAATACCAAAATAGTCACACCTGTGACACCTCGGATGACCAATCACAGTGTATATAAGCATACGTAATCCGAAGCTTCGTTCCCTTTTTTCTTCTCGCGTGCGGTTCGCTACTGTTGGCATCTGCCATTTTGTGCTGGATATTTATTGTGGTTTTGCCTCTGCTGGACGCCCCTTCGCCTTTTCTTTTGGCAGGAGCAGCATTTTTCGCCCTCCTGGGGCTGCGACGGTTCTTGTTACTGCGGTAAGTGTCTCTTTTATTCACCATTACCGGTGTCGGCAGCGTGTTTACCCCCTCTCCCAGTACTGGGCCTATTTGTGTTTATAACTGCTGGTGTTGGCCTCCTTTTGTTGTTTCGTTTTTGCTACTACCGGTGATGGCAGCGTGAGCGCCCCCTCTTCCAGTTACGTGCCTGTCTACGTTGATGGCTGACTGTGTTAGCCTTTTTCTTTTTTTTTGGCCTGCGTTTTGTCACAGCTAACGGAGTTGGTCTCCGGTTTCGCCATTACTGGTGACGGCAGCGTTTGCACCCCCTCTCCCGGTGCTGGCATGTGTTCTGAAGTCTGCTAGCCATGTGGATTTGCCTGTTGTGCGGTTGGGCTTATGGACGGCTCCCACTGCTATGCTGCTTGTAGGTTCGCACTCCGAGCAGATGACGGTCATGACCTGTGCCCGGCTTGTCTCTGGATTGACCACCTGACGGAGGCACTGTCAGACCATTCTGTATGAACTGCAGTTACATGTCTGTGGCTGTGAGGGTAGACGACCAGCTCGCGCCTTCGGTGCGGGTGACTGCGCCCAGGCGGTCAAAGAGTTGGGGTGAGGTCACTGCCACCACGGCTCCTCCTCCGAAGAAGCGGGTCGCAGCCGATCAAGGCCTTGTCACATGGGTAGAGCAGCTGTCTGCTGAATTGGCTAAGATGAAGTCATTGTTTCAAGCCCGGCAGCTGGAAGCTCCCTTGCCTGCGACAGGGGCTTCTCCACCTGTGCCTGAGTTGGCGGTGGAGGACGACGTATTGTCTCTCGCCACCTCGGCCTCTGACAAAGGCAACTGTGTACCCTTCCCGAGATTTGCACCTCATAACAATCCTGTCTTGGAGGTCTACAGGCAATAGGGCACCACAGTCTCATTTGAACACTGTGTGATATTGTGGGATTTGACCATTTAAGGGTACCTCCGCGCCATTGTGCAATATATACACAACATAACTTCACAAAGATAAACAGCGTACTGTTGTGTTTTTGGCTGCGAGTGGAGAAGAGAAGACGAGGCAGATGGGAGACATTGTGTCAGTAAGTGTTAGTCTACACAGCTAACCAGAGTAGCTCCGTTCTCTCGTCTGCAAAACTGCCTTGACACGTTTGTGCACCAGGTCATAAACAAACTGCAACACATGTCCACTTTCCCACCGCATTGTCACTTTTTCTTTGCATTTTCATTTTGTTTGCGTGTAATTTGCCCGAAAACCCATTGACAATGTCATGGTCATGGGAGATCTGGGGTTGGTAAGGTTAGACCTTACTTGTGTGAAGCGCCTTGAGGCAACTTTGTTGTGATTTGGTGTTATATAAATGAAATAAATTGAAAGTGAATTGTGCAGTAGGGAAAAGTAGAGAAATTACTTCATATGCGAGACTGCGGTGCCACATTCCTTTGACTTCATGCTTGGTGTGTGCTCTGACATGTAACTGTGTGACCTTATATGTAGACAGCCCTGTGTCTTTCTAAATCATGTCCATTCAACTGAATTTACCCCAGGTGGACTCCAATTAAGCTCTAGAAACATCTCAAGGATGATCAGTGGAAACAGGATGCACCTGAGCTCAATTTTGAGCTTCATGGCAAAGGCTGTGAATACTTATTTAACATGTGATTTCTTAGTTTTTTATTTTTACTAAATTTTCAAAAATCTAAAAAAAGTTTTTCGCATTCATTATGGGGCATTCTGTGAAGAATTTAGAGGAAAAAAATAATTTAAACCATTGTGGAACAAGGCTGTAACATAAAATATGGAAAAAGTGAGGCACTGAATACTTTCCGGATGCCCTGTAACTTACACATATTTAGAGGTTTTCTATGAAATGTTCATAAAATGCTTAATATTTGGCCTTTTTCAAAAAAAAAAACCAAAAAAAAAAAACTGCTGTAATGGAGATAATCTTTCACACTAGTAAGTGTGCACTGCATTGTCTCTGCAGAGCCAAGCACACTCATTTCTCTGTGGATGGAACTCCGAACCTCTGGGGTAAACAAAGAAAGTTGTTTCCACATTAAAACGCAGCAGGAGAAAGCTGCTCTGGGCAAAAGAGTAAAATTTTGTGAGGGATTTACCAAGTTATATGTCAAATGGGGGCCGTGATTTTGCTGCAAGATGTGGACAAAAGGACTAGATCGGTGGTATTAATGGAAGTGACCCAAGTGGAAAAACCATCAAGTCGTAGACACACCAACAGGTGGGTCTTTAACTTACTAACCTTCCTTCCAATATTGCAAATCCACTTGTTTCTAAGCATTGCATACTTAGAAAAACAGAAGTTCACATATTTATCCTTGAGATGGTTACTGAAGCATCTAGGAACACAAGATGTAATCCCAGTCATTCTGAGCCTTTTGTTTACTTCTGGAGCATGTGTGTGCATCCACAGCAAGCACACATTGCCTACAACCCCGGCGTGACCAAAATCCAATCATAACATTACCTTTTCAAACCTGACTGAAAAATATTACAAACATACGAGGTCTATTAGAAAAGAAACCGACCTTTTTATTTTTTCAGTCGAGTGAGATCAGCAGTTTATCCGGACATTCCACTGTTAAAGGAGATTTTGTAATGAAAGACGTGCGGACGGATTTGCGCGTCGGCACCCAGCCGCTCATCGCGCGGCGCCACAGCAAAACACCTCCTTTGGAAGCATTACAGGACAAGTTTGAACATGCCCAGCTGTTAAATAATTTCTCACTCAACTGAAAGCCATCGAAAACCGCCTGAATCTTACGAATGGTTATCAACACGGAGGTGTTTTGCTGTGGTGCCGCGCCATGAGCGGCTGGGTGCCGACGCGCAAATCCGTCCGCACGTCTTTCATTACAAAATCTCCTTTAACAGTGGAATGTCCGGATAAACTGCTGATCCCGAGCTCTTCTGAAACTTCTCTGTTCTCTCACGACGTCCTGGGTCAACAGACGCTTAAATCTGGAAGTTTTCAGCTTGAAACAGGCTGACGACGGCGGCTCGGGGCGCGCCGCGCCGTCCGGCTCCGTGGGCAGTCCTTAAAGCGACAGTAACACTCCATAATCTCTCATCAGCCGTTAAAATTTTCACCGAAAACCGTCTGAATTTCTCCAATGGTGTCCACTTGGATGTGTCTCACAGTTTCTGAAAAAATTTTGATCAAGCAAAGCGCCAGTCTCTCAGGAAGAAGTCAAAGGAATTCCGACGAGGGGGGTGGACCAGTGCTCACTCAAAGCCTGCCCACAGGCGAATGATGCAACCGACAGGCATGAAAAAACTCACGCATGCGCACGAGGATTCAAGCTTGTCTGACGTAATCGCACGTGATTCAAATCCATAGTTTTTAAAAAAAAATAAAAAGGTCGGTTTCTTTTCTAATAGACCTCGTAAAAAAAAAAAAAACCCCAAACCTGAACCTAAAAGACTGAAACACTGCAGTAACAACGCTTTGGGATGACACCACCAGTACAAGTGAAACTGAAGTCATGTGATCACAACTTCCAGGTGGCAGCATTTCCAGTGCTGGAACAACTGACAGACCAATTGTTCTGGCCCACAGGAATGTATCAGTGACCATGCAACCTAAAAATCACCCAATATATTCTTTCTCCTCCATTTGTCCTGACAGTTTCACCAATACGAGGTCTGTTAGAAAACTATCCGATCTTTTTATTTTTTTAAAAAACTATATGGATTTGAATCATGTGCGCTTGCATCAGCCAAGCTTGAACCTCCGTGCACATGCGTGAGTTTTTTCATGCCTGTCGGTTGCGTCATTTGCCTGTGGCCAGGCTTTGAGTGAACACTGGTCCATCCCTCTCGTCGGATTTTCATTGTTAGGAAAATGGCTGAGCGATTGGAGTAGCGCTGAATCAAATTTTTCCAGAAACTGTGAGAGACAGCCAGGTGGAAACCATTCGGAAGATTCAGACGGCTTTCGGTGAAGATACTCTGTGCGTCACACAGATTAAGGATCATTACAACCGGATTAAAGCCGGCCCACAGTGGCGCAGGGTGCGCCGCGCTCTGAGCGGCCATCGACAGGCTGAAACGACCAGATCATTTCCAAAGTGAAGGCTGTGTTGATCCGGGATGTCGTCCGACTACCCTAGAAATTGTGGAAAAGGTGTACATCAGCACTTTTGTGGCACATTCCACTGTTACAGGAGATTTTGTAATGAAAGACGTGCGGAGGAATTCGCGCGTCCGGACTGAGGCGCTCATGGCGCACAACAAAAAGCACATCCGTGTTGGAAGTCTCAGAGGACAAGTTGTGACATGCCCAGCTGTTACACAATTTCTCAGATACTCACTCGACTGAAAAGCCACCGAAAGCCGTCTGAATCTTCCGAATGGTTTCCACCTGGCTGTCTCTCAGTTTCTGGAAAAATTTGATTCAGCGCTGCTCCAATCGCTCAGCCATTATCCTGACAACGAAAATCCGACGAGAGGGGTGGACCAGTGCTCACTCAAAGCCTGCCCACAGGCGAATGACGCAACCGACAGGCGTGAAAAAACTCACGCATGCGCACGAAAGTTCAAGCTTGGCTGATGCAAGCGCACATGATTCAAATCCATATCGTTTTTAAAAAAAATAAAAAGGTCGGATAGTTTTCTAACAGACCTCATACTTCTACCAACACACGTCAACGTGGACGTGACCATTTTGAAGTTCTCAGTTTCCTTGGTGGGTGCTGCAATGCAATTTACTGCCAAAATAGTAGGGGCCGTGACATGAAGACCAAGGCAGGGACTTCCTTTCCACCTTTGCTAAATGGAATGCATTTATAAAGCACTCTTCCATCTACATCAGATGCTCAAAGTGCTTCACACATCAATGCCTCACATTCACCCTGATGTCAGGGTGCTGCCATGCAAGGTGCCCACTACACACCGGGAGCAACTAGGGGATTAAGGACCTTGCCCAAGGGCCCTTAGGGATTTTCCAGTTAGGCTGGGATTTGAACCGAGGATCCTCTTGTCTCAAGCCCAATGCTTAACCACTAGACCATCACCTCCCCTCAATTTTTGCTGCTTGTCCATTTGTCCCTTAATAACCTCCACTTCTTTACACAACCACTGACATCCAAACCAATGTTATATGTAATTTCCCACTATGAATTGCTGGTCACGCGAGTGTCTTTATAAATTTTTGACTCCATGTTGTAAAATTGGTCATACTTGCAGACTTCTTCCAAACGTTCCTCTATTTGATTCATGCTAAAAATATAATCGGCACGCATGCTGCAATTTTTTTTTTTTTTTTTTTTTTAATCAGACTCCAAACATGACTGGAGAAAAAGAGTGAAACCGGAAAAGTGACCAATCGCAGCTTGTGCGATTTCGTTATTGACGTGTAGTTTCAATTTTTGGGAGATGCGCGTGAAGCTACAGAGAGGGGCTCGGAGAGGGTCCATAGCGGCACAGAGGGTTCTGCGTGGCTACGGAACAGCGGAGACGGAATAGTATAAATTAGGATTAACTCCTTCAGGCTTTCCACTGTACTCACTGTAAAAACATTGAACTACAGGTCTGCTGTTACCTCTTAAAAGACACCACGGCCTGTCTAAAAATAAATAAATAAAAAATTATTTAAAATGATTACAAACACACAATTACAGAAATCAGAATGCCATTATGGAAAATTCGTAAAAAATAAAAATAAAGCACTTCTATCTACAAATTCTGTCCAGGACTACATCAATCGCTCTACTTCTTGCATGATTTCTAAAGAATTTATTGTAATTCTTGAAACGAATACAAAAAAAAGCACAAAATACTTTAAATTTTAACATAAGTGTACCTTACCTGTAGTACAAAAGCACCACAGTCACTGTCATTGTTTTGACGACCCACATTCTGCAATAGAAAGTCCACAGTGAACTTGGAAAGTGCACTAAAATTGCTGAAACACAATCGAGCACTAAAGTGGAGCTGACAAATTGACCAACGAAAAGGCCATACTGTGATTATTGTGGGAAATATTACAATTCCAAAAAGGTGAGTGTAGTTTGGTCCGATCCACATAAAGACTTAGATAGTGACAAGGTTTTTGTAGTTTAGCCTCTGTTAGGCTACCACCAGGGTGCCAAAAGGGGGAGAATAAGGGGAAGCATTCTAGGGGCCTATGACTGACAGGGGCCCAAAGAGGCCCCTAAAACAATTATAATACTGACAAAATAATAAGGGTATGGCCAAGTAAGATTTCTTTTCATGGGGCCCAAAATCCCTGGCAGTACCCCTAGCCACCACAATAGAGTTGAAATGAAACAACAAACATGTGTTTGCATGGGATTTAAAAAAAATACTGTAGTTACTATTTATGGATATCTTTACTTTTGTACATGTCCCGATTAAATACGGAAGAGCTTTATGTATATACATAAAACTAATACATTGTTGAACCTCAAAATAAACTCAGTACTGGCACAATCACAACTGCAAATAACTGCAAAACTGCTCATTCCCTTATAGCACACTATTAACTTTACAGTGTATTCCAGGGGTGGCCAAGTTTGGTCCCCGAGAGCCACATTCCTGACACTCTTAGTTGTCTCCCTGCTCCAACACACCTGAATCCAATGAAAGACTCGTTAGCAGACTTTTAATGAGCCTTTCAGTGGATTCAGGTGTGTTGGAGCAGGGAGACAACTAAGAGTGTCAGGAATGTGGCTCTCGGGGACCAAACTTGGCCACCCCTGGTGTATTCTGTACTAGGTTTTTAATTATGTATTACAACTAGGGCTGGGCGATATGAAAATTGTGTAAAAATTATAATGGAAATGTTTCTGAATGGTTTATATAGTCCCTTAAGCAAAGCCAAATAGTTAAAATTAATAAAAAACAACAACAAAACAATGTTTTTTGGGGGAACATTTATTGTGCAGATCTCAAAACTCAAATTTAAAACAACACTATGGTGCAAAATAGTGCAAACAAACACAAACACCATGTTTATAACTTAGAATGCAAATATAAATAGTGAATTTCAAAAATGAACAAATGTAGCAAAAAACAGTTATATACTTGTTTTTTATATTTATTGCAGTCTATTTACAGTTATATACAACTATTTACATTAAAATGCAGAAAAGGTGTTTCTTTGCACAACTATGTACATGCAGTAAGATGCTACACAAATTATGTTTGTGCCACTGAGAAAAACAATTCTGTCCAAAACAAGACCTCTCTGGCTTGTGTTGGATTGTCATTTTGGACATTGAATGACCCAACACTGTCATTCCTGCTTCTGTCCAGCTGGAGACAGTGTTAGTACTAGTTTTGCCTTTGGTGGCATTTTGTCCAAAAAGTCCTTTAGGTCATGGGGTTCCACCAATGACATAGGTTGTCACCCCCCAAATACTTTCTGCAAATACATGCACCAAATACACACAAAAAACATTGCAGAATTATTAATCATAATTCAAGTTATAGTAGGCCTATTACCAGAATTTAAAAACTGGTATAGAGCTTGAAGTGTGCACCATTGCTCTGTGGTGTCTGTGCTTGCATCAACAAGCATTACTGATCGGTGGAGTGCAAATCTCTACTGTAGGTCAAATTTCTGTAGTTTATACAGTCTACTGCATATACCGCACAGCCCTAATTACAACAATGTATTAATTTTTTAAGGTGTAGGGATGGTGGCCCAGCTGTTAAGTGTGCTTGCTTCCAATGCAGACAGTTCCTGGTTCAAACCCACCCTTACCCACTCGCCATGCAATATACAGTTGCATCATAAAGGGCATCCAGCGCAACACTTGTGCCAAATTAACATGCTGATCCACCTCTGATTGTGTCCACACAAAACAGCAAGTAATGAAGGAAAAACTAGAGGCTAGTGCACAATAATGGATAGTGAATAAACAGGAACTGAATGGTGCATTTGATGGAAATATGTTGGAATTCAGTTACAAGAAAGAGAAAATGGCTCACACTGTGTGACTAAAAGTCCAGTACATATTCAGTGATTGAAAATGTTCCACATATTTAGTTTTGCCGGTGGGCTCCAAAAATGGAAGGACTATGTATACAAACAGACACTATTTCTAAATTGTTAATGCAACATTTTTGTAAAGCCCATTGAATTAAAGGTGAAAAATCAACTATTTCATTTCAACTCTTTTGCTGGTCATGTACAGAGGCAATATTACAAAACTGTGTCACTGTCTAAATGCATGCACGCACGCACACACACACACACACAGGAGCCACGCCAAAAAAAAAAAAAAAAAAAAATCCTAGAGTTCCCATTAAACAGTACATAAAATAACTCCATCAAAAGGTGTTTAAAAAAAAATTCACAGCTAAAATATCTTACCATTTTGAAAAAGCCTTTCCATCCGGCCAAAAACTCTTGTTGATCTTTTTTGATCGCCTCCGCTTGTAGATACTTGAAAATGTGCTGGGGAAGGAGAGAGAGAGAGAAAAAAAGACTTTTGTAATTCAAAGGAAAGCGTACACAAAGAGCTAAGCAAAGCAAGTCTGAAACACACTAAAGTCTGAATACAAAATAATTCAATATTGCAAAAACATAAAACATTAAATAAAAAGGTATAACATTACTGAAAACAATCCAGCTGGTCGGTTGGACACACACACACACACACAAATAAATATCAAGGAACCTCATTCATCAATATGAAATAGAAATTAATTATGTGTACTATGCATTTCTATGTAAAGTCTGAATTAGCACATTTGTACTAATACTTGAAAATATGGATATATTCAAGCACAGCTCTAACTGTGTGTATACACAGTCCCCTGTGGTAGAAAAGATGAACTGTATGTGAAATACTTTCCACTAGTGATGCGTGGGTCAACCCATAACCCGCAGGTGCCCGAAATGACCAAAGGTAGAAACAAATGAATCAAACTGTGCAAATAATTATATTATGTGCAGAAAGTAGCATAGCTGTGAATTCTTCCTCCTACATACAGATTTTGGAAAAGTGTGACCACGAACAGTCAGAGAAAGCAAAGGCGGGTGACTACGTTGGCTCTGTTCACAATGCCAACGAGAGAGCTGTGATGTGGACACTGGTTAGTGGTTACCTGCTTATTGACTGTGGACAGACAAATGGAAAATAAAGCAACACAAACATAATGGCTATTGAGTCTTTACCGATGGTCATGTGGAACTCATAGGATTTCGAAGTACCAAAATGGAAGAGTTTGTTAACATAAGGAGCCTAGAGCCATGTGAAATCGGAGCAATGTTCTGCATAGCTGCTGTGTGCTAAAACAGGAGAAGTAAAATCAGCAGGATGTGGTTGTGTTTCAGGGTATGCATTTTATTATTACTTTGTTGTTAACTAACATTTAGACGCTCCCCCCCCCCAAATACACCGCATATTACAAAGGAGCCAAAAATATATTGGTTGGCAAACCTTGGAAAATTCAAGCAAAAACAAATATATACCCCCATAAGGAGTGCAGCAGGTACCTATATGCGGTGGGCAGAATTGTGGCCTCTTTTCATGCATAAGGCATCATTGAATAATTTATGGTCTGCATAGCCCCCCCCCCCCCCCCCCCCACACACACACACTGAGCGCTGCCATCCGCCATCGTTCTGCATGACTTGCCCACGTGCAAAACATATGAAAAGATGCTAAGAGAAAGGAGGAAGGAAATAGAACCTAATGCACATTTTACATAGTTAAACCAATTATATCATATACATATATAAAAGGTAACTGCAAATATGCTGCCAAATTGTTGGTCCATAGAGTGTGAAGAGTCATTGTGCCTTCTACTATTAAAGTTATATCGCTTCTTTATGCCCCCCCTCCCAAAAAAGAATTGGTCATTTTTCTTCACTTTAGCCATCAAAGGTTCCACTTCTGTGTCCCACAAATTTTTGTGGGACAGTTCTTGAACCCTTAAAGTAAAGTTTGTGACCATAACTGGTCAGTTAAGTCAGTTTTTATTTAATGTAAAAGAGACTTCAGGGGCATCAGCACAGGAATTTAGAATTAGTCCAATTTATTAAGGGATAATATTGTACGAGGTCTGTTAGAAAAGTATCAGACCTTTTTATTTTTTGCAAAAACCTGATGGATTTGAATCACATGTGCTTGCATTAGCCAAAATTGAACCTTCGTGCGCATGTGTGAACTTTTTCACGCCTGTCAATTGCATCATTTTCTGGTAAGCAGCCTTTGTGTGAGTTGGTGTGTAGTGCGCTCGGCGGATTTTCATTTCAACGAAAAAGACGGAACGACTGGAGCAGCGCCACATCAAATTTTGCCAGAAACTGGGCAACAGCCAGGTGGAAACCATTCGGATGATTCAGACGGCTTTCGGTGACTTTTCAGTCGTGTGACTATCCGAGAAATGGTGGAAGAGGTGAGCATGTCACAGCATGTCCTGTGAGACTTCAACACAGAGCTGCTTTTGTTCCGCTGTCAGCTTCTGCACGAATTTCACCACCACTCTTTTCATGGCCAAATCTTCTGTCACTGTGGAATGTACCGAAAAAGTGCTGCTGTCCACCTCTTCTGCAATTTCTCGGACAGTCACACGACGGTCCCGCATCACCACTGCGTTCACTTTGGAAATGATCTGGTCATTTCAGCATGTTGATGGCCGAGGGAGCGTGGCTCGCTCTGCACCGTTGTGCAGACGTCTTTAAACCGGTTGTACCACTCCTTAACCTGTGTGATGCCCGTAGGATCGTCACCGAAAGCCATCTGAATCATCCCAATGGTTTCCACTTGGCTGTCGCCCAGTTTCTGGCAAAATTTGATGCAGTAGCACTGCTCCAGTCGTTCCGTCTTTTTCCTTGAAATGAAAATCTGCCGAGCGCACTACACATATCCTCACACAAAGGGTGCTTACCAGGAATGGTGCAATCGACAGGCATGAAAAAATTCACGCATGCGCACGAACGTTCAAGGTTTGCTTTGCAAAAAATAAAAAGGTCCGATACTTTTCTAACAGAACTCGTATGATAATATACAGGGACATGTATGACAATTTGATAAATACTTATTTTGTGCCTGAAAAGATTCCAAATTTTCTTCATACAGATGATGTTAGAAGCATATTACATCATGCTGACACACAGGGCCAAGGACCACACACAAATATTTTTGCTGCAGGATATAAATGCAGTACCACTCAAATTAAAGCCAACAAACTGCACCACACGTTCATATTCATTATTTGCTTGAGTCTTCAACATTGTGCAACACACACACACACACACACACACAAAAATTGCAGAATCAAACTTTGTGAGGATACCAGCTTTGCTCAATCTTACCTTTGGACAGCGTCTGTTGAGGGTCCGCTGGGAGTCAAAGTAGGTAATAGCACGGCGAGGAATATCAACACTGACCAGGGACCAGTGCACCTCCAGGTGGATGGGAATCAGCAACAAGTTCTTCTGAAAGATATCCACCTGATAGAAGAAAGTGAAGGAATTTGAAAGCAGACGGGAGAACACACTGAAGATGCACAAGCAACATACAATGTCTATTAATATTATGAAAACTTGTATTTATACAATTATTGTCACTACATTGCATTTTAAACTAGAGCAATAAGAGATTTCTGATGTCCACCAATTCAGATAACCACTAAAATGCAGTGAAGTCTTGTGTTTTGGGCAATGACAAAGTTCTCAGTGGAGTGGGTCGCGGCTTCAACTTTATCTAAAGTCTGGGTCTTTTAGTGAAGCTTAGGGTTGGTGGCCGGCGATCACCTTAGTATTTCTTCTGTTTTTCTTGTTGCTTAATGTCCACAAATTAAACTGTATTTGTTTTTTCCTCTCTGCGGTACAGCTCCATCCAGAGATGGGAGTGGGTGTTTTCTTATGCAAGCCTCCTGTCTTGCGCACCCGCATGGATTCCCAAAATCTCCCAAAATTTCTTGTATAATTTCATGTATCGTCAATTGTGTTGATACCACGATGCAAGCAGAGGGTCACCCCTTTGAGTCTGGTCTGCTTGAGGTTTCTTCCTCAAATCAGAGGGAGTTTTTCCTTACCACTGTCACCTGTGTTCTTGCTCTAGGGGTTGGTAAGGTTAGACCTTACTTGTGTGAAGTGACTTGAGGCAACTTTGCTGTGATTTGGCGCTATATAAATTGAAAACTGAGTCTTCCATGCCCTAATATCTATCTGTGGCACAAATTTGGTGAGAACCATGAAGTAGTTTTTAAGTAATCCTTCAAAGCCTATATAAAAGGAAATCTTGATCCAGAATCTGGTTCACCTCAAAAATTTAATGGAGTCTTCCACAGAGCCTAATATCTATCTGTGGTGAAAACTGAGTAAAAATCTGTGCAGTAGTTTTGATGTAATCTTGCTAAAAGACAGAGACAAATAGACGCCAATGATTTTATTACATCCTTGGTGGACGTAAATATTAGCCACACAAAGCTTTAGGGACACTCAAACTCGGTGATCAACTTGGCCAAGCAGGTTTAATTTCAAATTAAGGTTCAATGAAGAGTACAAGAGATTTTTTATTTTTTTTAGAACTTTGTCATTGCCCAAAACACAATGAAAATCTGTTTGAAAGATACAGAAGACATGCTTTGGGGCGGGGCACAAATGTACTCGTACAAAGTATGAATCTGATATATCGTCACTGATGCAAATGATCATTTTAACAATTACTGGTAACGTTACAGTTACAACCCTAAATCAGAGAGTTTGGATGGCATGGGGAGGGGGAGGGTGGTGCAAGTTGACTTATTTTATTGAGGAGTATGAACCCAAGATATTTCAGGGTTTGTCTGGTCAACTTAATTTCATTTAATATACATCCATTCCTGCATTTACCTGCAACACATACAAATGAAGTTGGGATGTTAAAGTGTTTACCACTTTTTAATGTGGTCACTCCTCAACAATTAAGACATTTTAGCATTAAGGGTACCACGTTTCAAGTGCTGCTACTGCAGACTGCAAAACTGCCATCACTGGCAGGGAACTCTCACGACTAAATGTTGACATTGCCTGCCTCCAGGAAACTCGGCTGGCAGATAGCCGTACCATCAAGGAAGCAAGTTGCACCTTCTTTTGCCAAGGGAAGTCCTTGCACGAATTTTGTCAGCATGGTGTTGGTTTTGCTATGAAGAATACCCTGGTCGCGTGCATTGAGCCACCGTCAACTGGCAGCGAGAGAATCCTTGCCCTCTGGCTTTCAACATCTTCAGGTCCAGCCACCATCAGTGCATATGTTCCAATCATCTACTCATGGCGTGCCCAAACAGTCGATTGTGATCGACTGGTCGATCGCGGGCTGAGTTCCAGTCGATAGCATGGAAGGAAAAAAAATAAAAATCTGTCCCTGGACTCTAGAGGATAAAGTGCTGCTATAACACACTGATGCAGCAGGTGGCAGCAATGCATCAACAAGGATGCCGGCTGTGCTAGAGTAGAAGAACAGCTCTTCTATGGTGGATAACAAAAATTCATCATTTATTAATTTTTCATTTATTCGAATGGCAAATCCATCTGTCTCATCTGCAGTACAAATGTGGCTTTACTGAAGAAAGGGAATTTGGAGCGGCATTTCAGAAGATTCATGAGAAATACGATGCTAACTTCTAATGCTAACTAAATCCCCTCTGCATGGTCGAAAAGTCCAGAAATTGAAAAGTTGGCGAGCAGCACAATGATTCATGGTCCATAAATATGAAGAGTGATGAATGTGGCGAAGAAGACTGCAGTGTTGTGTTCGGGCGAGGAGTCTGAGGATGCATTTATTCTCTTCACACCTGGAGGAGACATCTGCTACACACAGACGTTAGGTGGCTCAGCAGTGGTATGGTGGCTGCTGTATCACTGTATTCCGTTACTAAGCCATATATATTGATTTATAGCACAAAAGTGTCAAAAGGGGTAATAAATATAAGTGTAAAGATAGTTGAATATATTAGAGCAGTAAATTGATCAGTCCATGTGAACACTGTGCAGATCGCTGCTGCGTTCAGGTACCGTCGGAAATTACAGCTTGTTTGCTTGGATTTGTGTGTGTGTGTGGGGGGGGGGGGGGGGGGCTGCTTCACTGGGCTCAGGCACCTTATATAGGCCAGAATGAATTTTTGTGTGGATACAATGATTAAAACAATGATTTAAACAAAAAAATAAAAACAGAAAACACACACCTGCCACAAGCAACTGCTGAGTTTGAAACAACAAAAAAGTCCTGTAATTTCCGACGGTACCTGAACGCTGCAGCGATCTGCACGACGTTCAGACGGACTGATCAATTTACTGCTCTGATGATATATTCAGTCATCTTTACACATATCTATTACCCCTTTTCACAGTTTTGTGTTATAAATCAATATATATGGCTTAGTAATGTAATACAATTGATACAGCAGCTACCAAGGCACACAACGGGTTTTTTCAGGTCTCCTGCAATCTTTTCAGCTCCTGCGCCTTTCGGTCGAGCCCTTCCTGGAATAGTCTTCTGCCTGAAATTAAAGAATTTCTGAAACATTCAAATCATGCTGAATATGCACAGCTTTTGGATTTGAAAGCAAGTTTAAAAGCATATTACATGTGCTATCAAGCAGGTTGCAACAGTGTGACCTGCGGAACTTTCTACACGTGGACACAGAACTTAAGTACCAGGACAAAGACCATGGAGCCCAAGAGTCCACATTATGATGATCATGTGCAGAGCATCTTGTCAGAATCTGACAGGCACTTCACTGACTTTGCATTCAAAGAGCCTGTTGTCAGTTTTCTGTTTTCGATTTGGGGAAAATATACATGTGGACAGTATATCGTCCAAAGTGGCATCACTCTTCAACCTGGATCCTCACATTGAAAAATGACATTGAGCTCAAATCCGAGTAACACCTGACATGAATGTCCAAATCTGGAATCTAATGAGACAGAGTGCCTGAATGCCTGCTTACGGCTGTACTTCACTCCTATTGTCTATGACTATTGTCTATTGACTATGAGAGACCACCTTCCTCCTCTCTGGGCCAGAAGTCCCACTAAGGTAGGGAACAACTTTTCCAACTTGAGGCCAGTTCTAGGCCTACTTGTACTTATTCTTTTCCACCATGCACATTTCCTTCAATGATGCATTATTATTGTTAAAACCTGCCACAAAATTGTGTTATTATATTGGTGCACAATGTACTGCGGCTACGCTGGCGTTCCATATGGCTTGGTAGGTCTCGAAACACTGTCAACTTTAAAAGTAGATCTTACTTCAAAAAAGGTTGGGGACCCCTGCACTACTCCAATCCGCAGTCACCCGCAGTCCCGCCTCTGAAACCTTTTGGATCAAGTCATCGCCAGGCATGCAGACCTTGCCAGCGTTCTCACCCGCAGCTACCATAGTGCAGATTGCAATACGGATCACTCCCTCCTGGCCAGCAAGGTGTGTGTAGCTCCAAGGAATTTGCACCACTCCAAGAAGAAGGGTCACCCATGCATCAACACCTGCTGTGTTGGTAGCTCAGAGAAAATGCAGCATCAGCCAGTTTGCAAGAAGCCCTCACTGAAGATACACCAGAAGGTGAGGAGGGTGTCATTGAGGTGGGACCAAGTGGTCCCACCTCCAAGATGCTGTGTACAACTCAGCCATCAAGGCCTATGGGGAAAAAGGAGCACAAAAACGCAGACTGGTATGAGGTCCACGGGTAGGAAATGGAGCCTGTGACTGAGACCAAGAGAAGAGCCCTCCTGGCCTACAAGCAGCGCCCAGTGGCAGCACATTAGGAGCCCTCAAAGCTGCCAAGAGAAAAGTCCAGCAAACTACCCCCCCCAATGCACTAACTCATACTGGCTGAACCTCTGCAGCAGTATACAGATAGCTGCCGGCACTGGGAATGCAAGAGGTATATATAAGGGCATCAAAAAGGCAACAGGCCCATCCACCTCCAAGTCTGCTCCACTCAAGTCAAAGACAGGCGAAGTCCTCACAGACCAGGGGAAGCAGTTGCAGCACTGGTTGAGTACCATCTCGAGCTGTACACACCAGGTACAGCTCGAGACCTGACATACCAGATCTGCCGGTCATGGCAGATCTGGTATGTCTAGGCACGCCACCAACCATGGAAGAGCTTGGAAAAGTCATTGACTGCCATGCTAGTGGGAAGGCCCCAGGGAGTGACGGCATCCCATTGGAAGTCCTAAAGAGTGGGAAACCTGTGCTGCTAAAACAACTGCCTCTGCTGGGAACAGGGACACTTTCCCTTGGACATGCAAGAATAGACACCTTGTATAACAACAAAGGAGACAGAAGAGACTGCAATAATTATTAAGGCATCACCCTTCTCAGCACTGTTGGGAAGTCCTTTGCCCGTGTTGCCTTAGCGCATCTACAGACCCTGGCCTTGCATGTTTATCCAGAGTCCCAGTGATCTGGGAGGTCTACCGTGGACATGATCTTTTCAATACGTCAGCTGCAGGGGAAACGTCATGGCGCAGGGCACAGTTGCTCCCCGTAACATTGACATTGATGGGTACAGCTTGAACGTCCTGGAGCACTTCACATACCTTGGGTGAACCATCTCTAACTCACTCTCCATTGATGCAGAGATCAGCAGCAGGACTGCAAAGGCAGCAGCAGGTATGGCAAGACTAAGTCACAGAGTCTGGAACAACTCCAGCCTCACTGAGAAGACAAAACTGCATGTCTACCAGACCTGTGTGCTCAGCACACTCCTCTACGGTAGCGAGGCATGGACCGCCTACGGCAGACATAAGGAAAAGCTCAACAGCTACCATCTGGGGTGCTTCAGATGAATTCTGCACATCGGATGGCAGAACAAGGTGCCCAACACAGAGGTCTTGGAACATCCCAATAAGAGCAGCATGTCCACCATTCTTGGCAAAAGGTGCCTTTGTTGGCTTGGGCACATCAGGAGAATAAATCTGGGCCACATTCCTAAAGATCTACTGTACGGTGAGCTAGCAGAGGGCACTCGTTTGGCTGGTCGACCACGCCTGCGCTTCAAGGATGTCTGCAAAAACGACATGAAAATGTGCAACATCAATGTCAACATGTGGGAGCAGTGTGCAGAGGACAGTGCAGCCTGGTGCCTTACTGTCAGACAAGTGCACAGAGGGCTGAGCAGGAGGGGAATCAAGGCAAAGGCTAGGAGGAAAGGAGCAACAGCAGCAGCCTCTTCAGGCATCACAGTACACATGCAACAAAAGCAGCAGATTGTCACTTGTGAATTGGACTGTTAAGTCATTCCTGCAGGTGCACATAGAAACAAAAGACAAGTTTCCTGTATATTTGTATTGTCAACTGTGTCAGTAGCATGGCCCAAGCAGAGGGTCACCCCTTTGAGTCTGGTCTGCTTGAGGTTTCTATCTCAAATCATCAGAGGGAGTTTTTCCTTGCCCCGTCGCCTGTGTTCTTGCTCTAGGGGTTGGTAAGGTTAGACTTTACTTGTGTGAAGAGCCTTGAGGCAGCTTTGTTGTGATTTTGTGCTATATAAATGAAATAAATTGAAATTAAACTGAAAAAGTATATTAAAAAACAAAAAGAAAAAAGCCAAAAAACAAACTGGATGCTACACCATCATCTCCCGCAGATGGACGGATGCCAGGAGGCCATATCCTTTAAGCCTCCCCTTTTCACATGCTGGGACTTGCCACATACTGAGTTCAAGTTAATCTCATCAGTTAGGCTTAGTTGTGAATGTTCAGGTTCCTTTTCCTGAGTAGTCTTTCCTTTTTTTGTGCTTATTGTGTATGCCAAATGTAAAGCTGACTGGGCAACACTGTGTATCTCAGAGGAAACATTGTGGCAGCCTTTTGAATAAAATGTTATTTCTTGTCATATACAGCGTCTGAGTATTAATTTGTTGAGGTTGAGTAGCTCTTTAACTTCATTTATCATGACCCTTCACAAATTCATAAAAAAAACTTTTGGCTGTAACAAAGCTTTGGGGAAAAAAAAATAAAATCACAAAATCTGACACTTCAAACGCAGGAAATTGTGTTTCAGGGGGTTATAAATGTCAAAGTTTTCCAGGGGAATGCCTTGCTCCCCCATGGAATACTCTGTTTTTCCCTATGCTGTGAAAAAAAAATCCTGGTGAGAACCCTAACGATGCACATGTTTACAAGCTAACATTCATTCCCACCTCGTTCCCTCAATGTGGTCATAATTCACTTCACAGCACCACATAACTGGCAAAGTCTTGAACAAAACGTATAATGTATACTTCCCCCCCTCCCCTTGACTATGACCTGTGTTAATGCTTGTTGTGTATATGTGTGTCTTGAAATGTCCATGTGGGCATTATGTGTATTGTGTAAGCTATTTGACACCTTAATTTCCCCCTGGGGATCAATAAAGTTACTCTACTACTCTATGTTTCAGAATCACAAATCACCCAGTTCTGGGAAAAAAAAAAAGAAAAAAAAAAAAATTCCCAGGTCACCCCTCAGTCTTGAGTTGCCAATTTAATATGTTGTTCCTATGGCACAGAAATGGTGAAATGCCAAATATTAGTTCAAAATCTTGAAAAGGTTTGCAGCTACAGCTCAATCAATATTTTTTGGGATTTTCCACATTTTAAGAAAATGGCAATTTCTACCAAATGTATACATTAATAACTAGCCTGTTATTAGCTTCCCAGCTTTAAATCTACACATCCTAGCCTAACTTTTAGTGTAGAGTTGTAATATAAAGTCAGTTTTAGTGTATCTGCCTTCCACAAGACCCTGAAAAGCTATGGTCTTAAAATTCTTTTTGCCATGCTTTATGGTGTGTTAGAGCATATCTATAAGGAAAAGTTACTTAGGTTGTTTGGAGCAAAATGTCGAGTTGTGAAAAATATGCTAATATTTTGAAAACATGGAAATAGGCCATTTTCGCCACCCCAAAAGGCAACGTGGGTATTTGAGCATCATATTCAAATTTATATTATGCATTCTTACGCATCTCAAGATGGTATGTTCCAAAAATGGTGTTGAGTCTGAGCTTCGTTCTTGTGATTTTGTCAACAATTGTACGGGTGAATGGCTATATATTTTTTTTGTGGTATCTACAAAAAAAATACGATTATGCATCTTTATGAACATCCCTTAATTCAATCACACAATTTCTAAATTGTCATTTGGCTTACCTGAAAGCTTAACATGTTAGACAAGGTGAAGCTGCAATTTAAATTTTGTTGAATTTTATTCAATAACAATAAAAGGCATCTTATCTTATGATTTATATTTAGAGGCCAGATACAGAAATTCACATACAATGCGATTATAATGTGTCATAAGGAACTATAAAATGAGTGGTTACACTCCTTGCCTTCCTGTTTAAACATAGGTACATAAGTATGAAAGATCTTTCCATCCATTTAAAACAACTGTTCACTTGGAAGGATGTCCTTTTTTGTTTTTGATATCATAGCATGGATTGATTTTGAAGCAGACAAGAATATTCCTCATGAATGTTGTATGTAAATGTATATCTGTGAATCTTCTACTTACATTGTATGATTAAGATCTTACTTTTAATTAATTCTGTGGTTGTCTAGTGATTCCAACTATTGATAAAGCTATATCAATAAACAGACTGACAATCTCAAATTGAGTTTATTTCCAATTATGTTCAATTCACCGAAAGACAAGAGCATATTACAGCGGCTGCTACGCAGGTGCTGACCACAAGAAGGAAGCTCAGACTCAACACCAGTTTTGAAAAATACCATCTTGAGATATGTAAGAATACATATATATGAATGATGCTCAAATACCCACATTGGCTATTGGGGTGTAGAAAATGGCCCATTTTCATGTTTTCAAAATATTAGCATATTTTCACAAGTCAACATTTTACTCCAAACACACTGATATATGATTTCACTTCATATATATGCTCTAACACATAAAACATGGTAAAAAGTAATTTTAAGACCATAGCTAGTAAAACTCAATTCGTGACTGTAAAATCCAGCATTAACATCCGTAAATCAGACACAACAGGGTTATTCCCTAATTTCACCATTACTCTGGCCTAGTAACAACATATCAGATTGGCAATTTAGGACAGAGGGGTAACCTGGGAGCCCCTGGATGACTTGAGATGGAATGACCCAAAATACTTTAACCTTAATTCTCAAATGCACTGCTAATGAAATCCCCCCCACACACACACACTCTAATGAAACAACATGCTGCTGCTTGGTGGGTTACATAGAGAAATGTGACGTAAATGATGTGAACAAAAGTGTTGCATAAGAAAACAATACAGAAATAACTTACATTTTTTGTCCATCGTTTGACGCCTTCATAGCCCTTTGTCCTTAGTTTATCATAAAAGAAGCTGTTGAAGAAGTGAACCTGTGGATGACAGAATTTTGCATTATATACATATACACACACACACACACAGCATCTGTAAAGTACACAGTACTTCACTTTTACCACATTATGTTTCAGCCTTATTCCAAAATGGATTAACTTTTTTACTCAAAATTCTACACACAACACCCCATACTGTCAATGTGAAAAAAGTTTGTGTACTTTTGTTTTTTAGATGTATTAAATAATGTATTAAAAATGCAAAAACTAAGAAATTACATGTACACAAGTATTCACAGCCTTTGCCATAAATCTCAAAACTGACCTCAGGTGCATTCTGTTTCCACTGATCATCCTTGAGATGTTTCTACAGCTTAATTACAGTCTACCTGGAGTAAATTCAGTTGACTGAACAGGATTTGGAAAGACACACAGCTGTCTACATATAAGGTCCCACAGTTGACAGTGCATGTCAGAGCACTAACCAAGCATAAAGTCAAAGGAATTGTCTGTAGACCTCAGACAGGATTGTCTCAAGACACAAATACGGGGAAGAGTACAGAAACATTTCTGCTGCATTGAAGGTCCCAATAATAATAATAATAATAATAATAATGATGATAATAATATCGCCTTTCATTGTCAATGTACATATGCATACATACAATGAAATTTGTCCTCTGTATTTAACCCATCCGAATTACAGTTAGACACAATACTACCACTAGGAGCAGTGGACAGCCACAAGCCAGTGCCGCCGACTGAACAGTCCCCTCTAAAAATTGGGACGCCCTGCTTTCACTGCGCATGTCATTTTGGACCACAGCAGCACATCTCAGTCTGACACCCAAAGCGATAAAAGGGCATAATGTGATTATTTAACCATCAGATGACAAAGTAAAACCTCTATCATCATTCTAAAGTCAGTTTTTAGCAAAAAATGAGGTCATAATCGGTGAATCGCTGCTGACACTCCGAAATGATGTAGGCACTGCAACACGTCGGACTCCGACGTGCTGCTGTCACACTTTGATCACTTCCCCATCTTTTATTATGAAATAATGCTGAATTTATGCGGAAATGATTGTTGTACAAAAGCTTCAGACATCTGTCGCTGAGGTAGATGATGACTGGAGTGCAGTTTGAAGCAGACAAGTTGATAATCGGTGCATCACAGCTGATGCTCAGAAATGAAGCATGCGCAGTGAAGGCAGGGTGGTCCGATATTTGGAGGTTATATCTGGAGGTTTCTTCCTGTTAAAAGGGAGTTTTTCCTTCCCACTGTAGCCAAGTGCTTGCTCACAGGGGGTCGTTTTGACCGTTGGGGTTTTACATAATTATTGTATGGCCTTGCCTTACAATATAAAGCGCCTTGGGGCAACTGTTTGTTGTGATTTGGCGCTATATAAAAAAATTGATTGATTGATATTTAGGGGGGACCGTTTGGTTGGTGACACCGGAAGCCGTGGACCAACTCCAGATGTATAGACTCTTGCCTTGGTCAGGGGCAGAGACAAGAACAAACCCTAAATAAGCATTATTTTTTATTGTGGGAGAAACCGGAGTGCCTGGAGGAAACCGACACAAACACAGGGAGAACATGCAAACTCCAC